>NC_054534.1:73967449-74267449 GCF_017654505.1 Polyodon spathula
AGTCAGTTTTAATAAGCTCAATTCACCATGTCAGAGGTGAATAAAAACTACAGTCACATCCAAAATAGTAACAATGAAAAGTATTTACTTAAAACAAAAAAAAGAAACAAAGGTGTTTTATTCCACAATATTAATGAAATAGTTTAAATATATTTGGTTCAGTAAATCAGCTTACTGCGTTTGCAAGAGGTCTCTTTCTGGATCTCAAACCAAATATAATATTAGCACTTGGCTCATTAAAAAAAAAAAAAAAAAAAAAAAAAAAGAAAAAAGTGTGTAATTAAGTTTTATACTCTGTCATGAATGTGCTCCACAATGAATAATATGCCAATAATCTACTAAATAAAAAAGCTAAATACACTGCTGTGAATCATCGGTTTTAATGCCAAAGAATGTGTCAGGACACACACATATCAAGGCTGCTAGTACCATGTACTACATGCTGAATGGTTCAGCTTCTGTTCCCTTTCAAACTGAAAATATCAACTTTACATTAGTAGCATCAACTGGAACCAAGTTACAGTCACTTCATAAAGAAAGCACACAAAGGATAAACATTAGTGCCCAGAGCTAACCTCTTAATTTTTAAATCTATCTTTTTTTTTCACATTTGTGGAGGGAGCTTACAGAGGCAACGTTTTACAGTACATAACCAAGGGCAAGGGTCACTGCCCTACACTGCCAAACCACCCCGGTATTTTGGACATGGTTATATGATAAAGTGGTGACGTTAAGAGAACTATTAAGCTGTGGACCTGCATAAGAATTGGCAAAGCTGAGACAAGGTGAGCATTTATATTCCCTGAAATTATTCATGTGAATAGTATTTTATACAAGTAGTACCATACCACACAAAAACTTTAACTAAGTATTGTTTCTTAGGTATTTTTAAGTTTTTACTATTATAGCATTTGTAATCTAACTAAATTCATATTCAGGCTGTGTTCACACTCCGTTCGTTTAAAAGGTTTGGTCCACACTCTGTATGGTTCAGTACATTTAGTGTGACGTGTAAACAACAAAGTCCACTTGGAAAATGAACCATAAGGAGTCCACTTAAAGAGGTGGTCTCGGTCCATTTGCCAAATGCACCGAGTCTGGTTTGCTTTTTAAAATTCAATGTGAACAACTGTTGTACTCAGTCCTTTTCAACACAGGAAACAAGCTATACACGGTAACCTGACTTGGAAGTAAAGATTTCGCGGTATAGTTCTAGTCTGAGTAAACAAGCAGAACAAAAAACAAAAACTGTCGCGGGGGACGGACCACTTTAGGATTCGTTTTTTGTCCCAGTCGGAAACAGTAAAATTGTTAACCGTCCCGGTTTAGCTATTATATTTTTTTAATTAATTAATTTTTTTAAGTGCAAAACTGTATCAGTGTGCTCAGCAAATTAATAGCAGAGTAATGTATTAGGTTTTGTGTTAGCGCCATTCAAAAATAATAAACAAAAAATAAATAAATAAAATTTTATGGAATATTTGTAGGCTTGCTACTTTTCAATTTTATATCAGTAAAGGTCATTAAATATCGAATTCCCAAAAATATGAGTTTGACTGAAATAAATTTACATAGGATAAACGTCGGTAAAACCAATAGATATTTTTTATTTTGTTACCCAAAATAATTTAGAAATCATCCCTAGTTTGTGTAGTTTTTATACTTGCTGTCTGTACCTCTCTGTTCTGCTTTGAATGTCTAGGGGTCACGGTCAGTCAGGCTACTGTAGTTTCACTGTCAGTCATTTCATCCTGTTCTGACAGACCTCGTTGACTGCAGCAGCGCTAGAATGCGCTAATTCATTTAAATGACCGTCAGTCATTAAGACCTGCACCGACTGTGCACTTTCATTTGCCAACTACAGCGTATGTCATTCAAAGCACCTACTTAGAAATTATCAGGTTAAGGTGTAGGTAAGATTTTGCTACAGGTATATGGTGACAGTTATTAGTCTGATTGGAGAATGGTACGCAAGAGGAAAACACTTTGAGTATTGTGCACAATACCCTGACCGATGGATGAAGTCTCCGCAGCAGGACGAAGCGGGCCTGTCTGCCTTGCCTTCAGTGTGCTGAAGCAGGAGAGGGGTGGAGCGCAGACTCTGAATAGTGCAAGTTAGTTCTGTTCAACTATCTGATGTGTTATTCTGTGCATATTATTTTTACTTGTAAATTGATGTTATAAAAGTCTGTGTAATACACTTTTATATGCTATATTTTCTACAGTTAATTTGAGACCATTTTTTAACTTGTGTGGGATCTTTACCTATACAAAGGTATATAGCTTCAATGTCACCAAACGTTATTTCAATTAGATTGTTGGTAACTATGGTTTTGTTGCATGTTGAATATGATATATATATATATATATATATATATATATACTGTTATATATATATAATATATACACATATATATATATATATATATGAATATATATAGAATATATATATATATTATATATTCTAAAATATATCTATATATATAAATTCTCTGCTTGAATTAAAAAAATAAAGATTGAAAAAATCATGGTAAATTCTTTAAAAAATAAATGTCGATATTAACGGTTGATTTGGCAAAAAAAAAATAATTGAACAGTAGCAAGCTTAATTATTTGTTTAATCATTCTGATTATGTGTATACCATATGTTTAAACGGTAACAGCTGTTCTATTTTTTTTTTTTTTTTTTAATTGGGCTATTTTTGTACATTTACCATGTTTTGATTAGATGACAATATGAAGGAAATAATGAGTTATGATCTGCAGGACATTCACCCGATGTTTAATTTTTAAACTGTTTTAAATACAGTGCCTATAGAAAGTCTACATTCCCTTGAACTTTTATCACATTTTGTTGTGTCAGTGCCTCAGAGTTTCATGCATTTAAATGAGGATTTTTTTTTCCACTTATCTACACACCATCCTCCACACTGTTAAGGGAAAAAAAGTTTTTTATTGAGTAAAAAATTATATATTAAATAAAAAACTGAAAGATCATGATTGGATAAGTCTCCACCCCCCTGAGTTAATACTTGGTGGAAGCACCTTTGGCAGCAATTACAGCTGTGAGTCTGTTGGGATAGGTCTCTACCAACTTTGCACACCTAGATTTGGCAATATTTGACCATTCTTCTTTACAAAACTTTTCAAACTCTGTCAATTTCTTTGGGGAGTTTTGATGGACAGCAATCTTCAAGTTATGCCACAAATGCTCGATTGGTCGGGGCTCTGACTTGGCCACTCAAGGACATTTACCTTTTTGTTCCTTGCCACTCCAGTGTAGCTTTGGCTGTGTGCTTTGGGTCGTTGCCATGCTGAAAGGTGAACTTCCTTCCCAGTTTCAGCTTTCTTGCAGAGGGCAGCAGGTTTTCCTCAAGGACTTCTCTGTACTTTGCTCCATTCATTTTCCCTTGTATCCTGATAAGTGCCTCAGTCCCTGCTGTTGAGAAACATCCCCATAACATGATGCATCACAGTAGGGATGGTGCTTCACAGTAGGGGTGGTGTTCTTTGGGTGATGCGCTGTGGTGATTTTGTGCCAAACATAACGCTTTGCATTTAGGCCAAAAGGTTCCATTTTAGTTTTCTCAGACCACAAAACTTTTTGCCACATGGCTACAGAATCTCCTGAGTGTTTTTTTGCAGATATTAAAAACCGAAGCACTCCATCAATAGCTGCTGTATTTCCATATACCTTGCAGGATATTGTAAACGTCCTGTTCACACACCATATAAACAAACCGAGGTACTGCATTGTGACACAAACTAACTCAGTCCTGAAAAAAATGGAAAAGGACTCCCCCCCCCCCCCGAAAAAAAATAACTTTAGCTGTCATCCAAGCAAACTTGGTCCCTTTGATCACAGACAAGCGTGAACAGCAAGCACATTGATGCCATGTTTCAAAAGAAACAAATCAGACCATGTCCGTTTGAAAACAACCCAGTGTGAATGCAGCCTAAAAATGTAATAACAACAACAACATAACAATGTAATTTGTTCATTATATAAGCTTTGGCCTGAAACCAGGTGATCTGCAAAACAGTAACTTCAGGTGTATTTTAAACAGGTTTCTGCATTTAAGAGAACACTCTGTTCCATTTCTTTGTAGGTAAATAAGGTGTAGTAAACACATACACAGTTTGGCCAAACAGAACTCACTCTGACGATCTGAATACAAGACTACCTATTAATAGGTCACATTGCAAGCTTGGATCCCAGTCTTCCCAACTCTTCACCCCCTTTGAAATTGCTCCACTAGCTGCAGCTTTTAAGATATATGCAATTAAAAGGAAGAAAAAAGAAATTGGACCTGATTTAAATAAAATTACTGTGCAGGAAAATTAAGCACTGGGATTTAATTTGAACTCTTATAAAATGCTAATTTGTGAAGAGCCTCAAAGGTTTGCTATATATTACAATAATCCATATTAGGATGAACATAAAACACAAGTTTACCAAAATTTACAGCACTATTTCCTTTGGGAATACACCATCATTAGCTTTTATTTCCCTAATGTTGCGCTTAATGTATTATAAGGTTCCTGTGGGAGAAAAGGAAGGTTTTCATATAAGGGCTGGGCAGAAGTAATAGAATGCAAGCAGGTTGATGTGCTGGTAAAAGCAAAGAAGACTTATTCAAAAACTGATAACTAATCAGGTGCTGGTTCATTGGTCTTTCCTATAATTGAGACTATACCAACAAAGGGTGGGTTAGCACTGAAATCATATTAAGCTAGTCTACACATGTTCAATATGTATGTTTATTCTTCACCACAAATTCACATTAATTTCTGGTATAATCATGAACTTCCCACAAATTACACTGCTTACTGTACTAAGTGAGCATTACTTAACAGCTTTTAAAGCATGACCAACTATCCTTAGAAAAATAATTTTTTTTTTAAAACAGGCTTTACTATTGACTAATAACTGCACGCAAGAAAGTGCCTGTGAATAACATCATAAGATGTGCACAAATGACATATGAACAAAAATGGTATTATGAAATGAGTACACAAAGCGTAAACAAAGCATTATACACTTTAGATACAAAGTAGTGTGAAACTAAGTTATAAATTGAAAGATATACAAGTAAGAAACATAACAACTGTTTGTTTTTTTATAAAATATTAAACGGTTAATCTAGGTTGTGGTGTCTAGCCTGGCCACAGATGGTGCCACATGGTGGTGTCTTAGACAGGTGTGAAGGGAACTGAAGTACAAGGATCAGTGTAAGTTGTCTGTCTAAATTGCTTAAATAGACGTTAGGCATTATAAGACTGTACAAGGTTTGTCAAAGCAGTTAGCTAAAGATCATCTATAATTAAACATCTTGCATCAAAATGACAAGCAGTTACTTTTTATTACAATGAATGAAAGTAAAAAGATATCGTTAACATTTATCCGACTGATAAAAATGTATTGAATTTAACACTGGATTTATATTTATGTGTGTGTGTTATAATGGCAAATCTTTACAAGAAAGGGAATTAAGTATAATAATAGAAAAATACAATTTTGGGATTAGGTGTTTATACTAATACTGTACCTCTCAGCATGTACAGCATTAACCATTTCTCACAAACAAACTCTCTCTTTCTCTCTCTCTCTCTCGCACACACACACACACACAATAAACACCAAGAAGAGGAGCTGTACTCAAGGATTATAGCACCATACCATTTGAAGCCCTTGCTGATTCCTTATGAGATACTAATCTACAGTATGAAGGAGCCAAATGTGGCCCCAGATTATATAAACATGGTGTCTTAACCGATAATAAAATAAGATGAAGAAAAAGAGGCACAGTCCATCCAGAACAGAGCGTCATCATGCTTGTGAATCAGGAATAGAGAATTCAATTCTTAAGACATTCCTGAGTCGGTCTTCTGATACACTAGGTATTAGGGTGCAGTCTCATTACAGTCACTTGGATGTAAGTACATTCACATTCAAGATATCTGGGCTGCAGCAGTGTGTTGGCTGTGAAGCACTGTGACCATTACAACAGATTGCCACTTGATCTCCTTCCCGTCCTTATAGTTCAGGAGTGAATTAATCCTAGCTTCTTGCTTTCTCAGGACCTTTTTACAGTACACATTATCTAACACTGTAAGGCTCCACAGAATATAATAGGACTTAGTGGTTCTAGGACAAGGCTTAAGCGCATTACTGCAGGAACTATATAGTGTAATTTACACTAAACAGCACATCTACCAAAGTGAGGTATCGGTTCAACAGCGCCATCTTAAAATAAAATCAGCCTTATTTATTGATTCCAGATGTCCAAAGACTGAACTTTTCAGTTTATTTGGCGTTTTTTTCTGTTATGAGACAATTTAGCCCAACAGAATCCTCCAGTGCCTGATGTTAATTAAGCTTTAGGACACAAAAGCATTTACAAAGTTCTCTAAGCTAAGCAAAGCACTTTTTCTACAAGTTCTCCTTCGGAAATTCTGAAAGGCAACATAAATTATAGCGTAAGAAAGTAACGAAGTGGCTTTACTGTCCTACTGGTCCAGCTCTTCCTGATCTGAAGACTCAGATAACCCTAAGAATGGAGGTCAGGCAGCTGTAAACATGGCAGTGACATGTGTATCTTTTACCATCAATAGCACAAAAAAGGTTGTTTCACATTGACATACAATTCAGAGCCTTCACACTGCAGCAGTGTAATGGTATACTATGCAATCTTAGTAGGTATAAAGCATTGTTGCTGGGTTTTAAAGTGTATTTCCACAGCAAATGGCAGCGTAACGATAGTAATTTTATTTCAATAGTTAGACAGAGGGCACCAATTTGCTGTCCCTTGGTCATTGTTTGACAGTTTCTGAAGTCCCCTGACTCATGGCCAATTTTCTTTGGCTTTGATACTATAAACCAGCACAGCTGTCAAAAATACTATAGCAGAGCAGCTGTTACGACAGGTTACCGAATTTAAATGGGCCCAAAAGCACTTGTTTATTTTTATTACAGCTGTTTTCAATAAAACCTAGCTGGCGCCTAGAAGAACTTTTTGGGCAGCTAAAAACAAAAAGTTTGCCAAACACTGGCATAGCGCTGCTCCAACTAAAAGGGAGGTCATGCTCCAGAACCTACTCTGTGACTGTGACAGTGTGCCTCGCCCCTCTGCATATTTTTGTGTTATATGTTGTATGTATGGTGTTAATGTTTGTGTATTGTAGTTGGCACACAGGAAATAATATGGGTTACGAGCACGGGTGTTTAAAATGTATGTTTGCATGTGAGCACGGGGAATTGCACTAAATACATTTGCGTGCAGTTGTACCGAGACTCCAACTGAATTACTGATTAGCAATCGAGTCTCGGTACTACTGCATAAAAGCAGCATGTTGTCACTCACTCGGGGTTGTGTGTTCGGTGAGTGGAGAACAGGATTGGAGACAGAGGTAATAGTAAATCATAATAACAGCTCACCATGTTTGTCTGTATAGTCCGTTTTGTTTGTTTCTTTGTTTTGGCTACCAGTACCGTGTCCTGTGTTTTGTTTGTCTTTAAACCTTTTATTTTCTGTTTGTTCATTTATTAAATGCTGATTGCAAGCAAGCACTCAGCTTCACCAAAACACCATGTCTCTGTGTCTGTTCTATGTTGGTCCCTGTTTCTGGTCTGACGTCACACACTACAGCCATCTTTGTGACAGTGACACACTAAAATAAACTGTTGTGGGATCAAAATCCCCTAAATTAACCCCACATAATTCACTCACCCTGGCTCTCCACACAGTAGTGAGGCTGCACGCTTGCTGAAACTAGAACAAAACAACTGGCTTTCCAGATCCTTTTTTATACCATGTGGCTGGGCTTAGTTGATCATCAATTCGTGAATTAATCCCCAGCCACATTCCGCACATGGATTTGGCAGAGTTGGACTTAATCCTGCCAAACTTAAATTCAAAACTTTCCAACTTTATGTACAACTGCAAAAACATACCATATCTAGTGCACACTTGAATATTTTTTTTTTAAACTATACATATACACAACAGATTATTTACACATGCAGAGCTTTTGCCCTGCCACATACCCTCCCACTAGGAATGGAACCCCTAGGGTCCATTCGACAACTAACCCGCTCCACGCAATAAACACATGGGTGGGTGGGAGGGAACATTGGGGCTCAGCCAGATGGCTAGGGTTGCTTTCAACAATTTGCACACCCTGCCATCTGATGCTGGCTAGCCCCAACATTAGCTCCCTGCAATTCACTGCTTCGATAAAGGGGTGCCCGTTTAACCCCTGGCCTACCCCTTAACCCCAATGTCCCATCTGTCCATTTGTGGGTCCCCGCTGGCTGCAACGCAGGACCCTCTGGCATTGAAGAGCAGGTGACCACAGACAAAGGCGAGCACGTCGCCTCAAGGCGATGGCAGCAGTGAATCCCTCAGGTGACGATGCAAGGAGGGGAGCCCCCGGATCAAGAAGGCGACAAAGGGAGCAGTGTCACCTCCTCTTCTAGCTGCAAAGGCTGCAGTGTCTCCACCCCTTCTGGCTGCAAAGGCGGCAGTAGCTCCTCTCCTTCTGGCTGCAAAGGCAGCAGTAGCTCCTCCCCTTCTGGCTGTAAAGGCAGCAGTAGCTCCTCCCCTTCTGGCTGCAAAGGCAGCAGTAGCTCCTCCCCTTCTGGCTGCAAAGGCAGCAGTAGCTCCTCCCCTTCTGGCTGCAAAGACAGCAGTAGCCCCTCCCCTTCTGGTTGCAAAGGCAGCAGTAGCTCCTCCCCTTCTGTCTGTAAAGGCAGCAGTAGCTCCTCCCCTTCTGAGTGCAAAGGCAGCAGTAGCTCCTCCCCTTCTGGCTGCAAAGACAGCAGTAGCCCCTCCCCTTCTGGCTGCAAAGACAGCAGTAGCCCCTCCCCTTCTCTCATCAGCACTTCCGGTGGATGCTGAGGGTCATCCACTACTCGCCCTTGTCCCCCCTCCCAAACAATTTCGGGAGGGTGAGGCCTCCTCCATCAGGGGATTGCCTCCCATTGTAAATTGTCATGGCAACAGTTCTGGGCATGGCCGTGGCTCTTCCTCCTGGAACAGCAGCTCTTCTGCCTTGCTCTGGACCTCAAGCTCCTCCCACTCTAGGTCCGTGTCTGCATCCTCTTCCTGGTCAGTTGGCCTCCACATGCCCATACTCCATGCAAACAGAGCACATGGGTGCACCAGCCCAGGCTAACTGGGACTGATCCTCCTCCCACCGCTCTCTATGAACCCGGTCGACCACCCTGCCCTTCCAAAACCTCTTTTAGTCCCGAATAGTACCCACGGATCCCCTTGAGCTGGGCTTCTGAGGTCAGGTGGACAAAATCCACCAGCATCTCCACGTGGCCCCCAGGTATTTCCTCCCCTCTGTCCAGAGGGGTCCAGAATCCAGGCCAAGGAGATGTCCATGTCTCTCTCTAGTGGGTGGTGTTGCTTTGCCTCAGCAGGACTAACAGGGGGTCTTACTACCTGCTACTTCTGTTGTGGGTATCCACTGAATGACGAAAGTGAGAAAGAGGGATGCAGTTGACAAAGCCACTCAGGCTTCCAGGTTTTATTTCAAAAAAACAAAGTTGTAGTGACAGGTGGCTGCCACTAGGGTACCAGCAATGATAGCCCTAGTGCAGGAGGACATACACAGACAAAGTGTAATCAAAATAATAACTCCAAAACAAAAAGAGAGGTCCTGCTCCGGACCCACTCTGTGACACACAAAAATAAACAGCTGGGGGTTCAAAATCCCCTAAATGAATCCCTTCACAACTCACTCACCCTGGCTCACCACACAGTAGTGAGGCTGCATGCTTGCTGAAACTAGAACAAAAGAACTGGCTTTCTAGCTCCTTTTTTTATACCATGTGGCTGGGTTGAATTGATCATCAATTAGTCAATTAAGCCCCAGCCACATTCCGCACATGGATTTGACAGAGTTGGATTTAACCCCATCCCTGCCAAAGTTAAATTCAGAACTTTCCAACTGAATGTACAACTGCAAAGACCTACCATATCTACTGCACACTTCTATTCAATTTTTTTTTTAATTATCCATATACACATTAGTTTATTTACACATGCAGAGCTTTTGCCCTGCCACAGGTACTGTATATTGTCACTCATTTTCCAAACAGTTTTCCAAAGATTGTTGATTTATTAAACTGATTAATATTATCGTTGACATCAATGAAGGATATCGTATTATCTTGCATACTATTTTCCCAAATTTCCTCTTTTAATGTAACCATTGTAGGGAAGATATTTCTAAATACAACCCAATGACGCAGAGAACACAAAGCTTTAGATCCTTCTCAACCTGTAGGTTTAATACTGTTGTAATATTTTTATGCACTGAAGCATGCCAGTTAGTGAGGTATCTTCATTTTTCCTCTACAGGATATTATTAGCCTGAACAGACAGAAATCAGCATTCACAAAACATCACTGCATTACCCAGCTAGAATTGTACTGTGCACAATAATTATATTTATCTTCATATAAATACCTCCCTTGTAGGACCGTGTGTTTCTTACCTCAATGGCCAATAGTGTTTTATAGGTACACTAAAATATCAAAGCATCAGTAAAAAATCCAAATGGTTTCTAGCATTATTAATGTAATGTTGGACCTTGCAGAAATGCCTCCATTTCCAATAACACTGTGTAACAAAAAAAAAAAAAAAAAAAAATTGTTCCTGGGTAGTAAGTGTTATTTCCTAATTGCTTATGCCTCAAAAGTATAGAAAATGGCTATTATTCCCCACAAACTTTGCTTTTGTGACCAGGACAGTGATATTTCAAAATATCACTATTTCCAATGGGAAAACGGGCAGATGTGTGTCTTTTCGTTCACATAAAGTCAGAAAAAAACAACATATGAATCCAAATTAACATGTATTTATACTAAAGCAATACAAAGGTGACTGTACTTACAGTATAATTGTAAATCTCGAAAAACTACTCACTTCTAAATCTTTTGTAGTCACCTTTGTATTACTTTAGTATAAATACATGTTAATTTGGATTCATATGTCGTTTTTTTCTGACTTTATGTGAACGAAAAGACACACATTTGCCCGTTTTCCCATTGGAAATAGTGATATTTTGAAATATCACTGTCCTGGTCACAAAAGCAAAGTTTGTGGGGAATAATAGCCATTTTCTATACTTTTGAGGCATAAGCAATTAGGAAATAACACTTACTACCCAGGAACAAAAATTGTGTTACATAGTGTAATCTGTCACAGAACCATTCTTCACATATTATTGTGGGCCAACAATGGTTAACTGAAAAGAAGGCTTATTTTTTTCTGTTAAATGAAGTTCATTATGGCCAAGACCTCAGGAGAGGGAGTGTTATAAACAATAAGAAGAAAGACCTACTTTCACCATTTGCTAAGAGAAGAAAGCACAGGAGTACCACCAGTGGCCTGGCTATGTGCATCATCCGACAGCTTGGCACCAGCATCCTTTTGAAGCCTTGTTCTCACTGGCTCATAGGCCACAGTGAGTCTGGTCTGAGTTCTCAGATGCAGTGTGTTTCACAGCCTAGAAAAAACAAACAGACATGTTGATCTTAACAAAAATCTATTAATCGATTATGAAACACAGTGACTGCATGTCATCTTTTGGTGAGTGAGGTTTGAACAATGTATAATTTTATATCTGGGGAAAAAAAAACAAAAAACATTAAATTGAGTTTCCTACAAAGTTTTAGATTTCCTAAACATATTTGGACCACTGTAATATGCTGCGCACTACTTAGGAATATGTATTCTTTTGTATTCAAATTTGTTTCTATAAATCTGAATACAATAAAGTTTAATATGCATTAAACCAGAGGTGGCCAAACAGCGGCTCGCAAGCGGCATGTGGCTCCCGGTAGTTCAAGTGCGGCTCCTGGTGAAATGCTGGGTGATGCACACTCTGCGGCTCGAATGAACTGACGAAAGAATAAAACCAAAAGCGAAAAGAAAACAGAAAAAGTAAAAATGAACAAGTTTATTATTTTTGTTCTTTGTTCATTCGTGTTTATTATTCTTTCTTCTCTCCCCTTCTTTCTCTTCGGTTTCTTAGAGCCTGCAAGTTCACTGAAAGGACATTTTGTCACTTGATGACCGACACCGTACGCTGATGCATGCATATTTCGACTGAACGCCGGATGTGGATTTGAAAATTTAATAATTTTGAATGAAGTGCTCGTTCGTTTTGTGGAGACAATGGTATTAATCAAACCATCCATGAGTAATAAACAAAAGTATGAGTTTAAACCAGAATGGGAAAAAGTTTGCTTTCACTGAAAAAACAGTGGTAAACCTGCGTCTCATCTGCAACAAATAGTTTACAGACTGTAGTCTGTAAAAGACAAGCAACCTCAAACATCATTATGAAAAAAAATCACAACAAATTTACATCAGAATATCCTCCTAGATCAGACTTCAGGAGAATAAGCTAGCCTTTAAATCAGGCCTCAGCAGTCAGCAGATGTAATGACTCAAGAGAGTTCTGTATGGCCTGGAATGGAATATTGCTAATGCCAAACGTCATTATTCAGATAAATTAATTTTATAAAATTGGAGTATTGGTGCTAGTCCAGAAAATGCATGTTTAAATGTTATATTGCAGGTCTAAAATTAATATTATATTTATATATCTTAAGTCTTTTCATGAGAAGGTACTGTAATCCCTTTCAAAATAAATACAGAGCATTTGTCATCCACAGAGTTCTCAAAAGTATTTAATACGCACAGCAGTTATACAAACCAATTTTTTTTTTTTTTTTTTTTTTTAAACTGAGCATTCAGATCTTCAAGGGAAGAGCATGTCGGAAAGAATCCTTACAAAAATGTGTTTTTTTGTGTGGCGTTTTTGATGAAATCAGGGCAGTTATTGTATTTTGCTTCATAATAACTGAATATTTTATCTAAAGTACATAATGCATAATGTATAAAACAGAAATAATGGAAAAACACCAGTGCTACATTTAAAGTTTAATACACTGTACATCTACAGTACAATGCAAATCACACAGCAACTGCACCAAACTCTGCAATGTTTTCCCTTGTTCTTGTGAATTTTGCTGCCATCAAGAGATAACAACGACTGTACTGGAGAGAGTAAGTGCAAGATTCCGTTACAATGTTGGAGATAATTTAATGTTTTATAGAATGTGTCTTGCGGCTGTCGGCCATATGAAAATTTTGGTATGCAGCTCGTTGGGTCAGGAAGTTTGGCCATCCTGGCATTAAGCTGTTCTAGAATGTTCTTTAGAAGCTATCAACAGTCTAGACTATTTTAAAAATCTAAATAAAACTTTGAAAAAAGTGAATAGTGAATAAGTCTACTATTTAGAAATTTCAGAATCTTTGTTTAATAATCGTGTTTTAATTTTTAAAGAGCAAATCAACTATTTTAAATGTTTAAAAAAAATAAATAAATAAAACCATCTACTAGAATGCTTAGTGCTTATAATCCAGGCTGACAATAATGAAAAAACGGTCAGGATATGTCAGGTTTAATCCAAGGAAAATACCTAGCTATATTATCACTGACCACTGATTCACATCAGCCTCCAATCTCAGCACCATCTGTTGCATCAGCCTCTGGTTCTTAATTTCCCTGCCCTCTGTCCTTTCAACCCCTCAGTGCCAACTAATTCAAAATGTAATGGATTTGTAAAGTTGATTAACATGAACAGGGTGAAACTAGGCCAGGACTACCAGGGCAGCTTCAGGGAACTGCCAGTCATCCTCCTTGAGACATATTTATAATAGTCCCAGTGTAATTGGTAAAAAAAGAAAAACAAAGTACACAAATACAATAGTGCAACTAATAAAGCAAAGCATTTTCCATATTATTATTATCACTTCCACGACTATGACTATTACGACTACTACTAATAGTCATGGTGGTCGCAAGGTGATTCAGAGGCAGCACTGAACCATCATAATATACCGTCACTGAAGCACTGTATGGGTGTGGTTTCAAAGACAACAAGCATGGCACTATAATGTAGTTAGGTAAAGGGCATGCAGAGTCATAGCGCCGGTAACTCTAATTAAAAATCTCATAAAATGCTTTCTTTTTAAAATCTCAACTCAGTTGTATTAAGTCTGTAAGTTCTTGTGTGCGCTAAAGACAGAGAGTTCGCTGCCACGTTTGTAGCCTACTTTAAATTGCTTTACAATTTCAGCTTGAGTGCCTTTAAGTAAGATGGCACTGGCTGCAACTCGATTTTTATACACAAATAAGCTTACTTGATTTGAAAAACGTCATGAACGATAAAAGCAACTTCTTACACTACTTGGTTTGATTAAATGAGTAGTACAAAACAAAATATGAAAGCTGAAGATTAATTTCAACAAAGAACGGCAACTTTTTTAAGGAAAAAAATATACTGTAGCCTATTTCAATAGGAACATTAGCCTGTTATATTATATTAAACTAAAACAATAAAAATAATAACAATCTGGTTCTCTTGCCTTTTTCAATGCCTAAGTTTAATTAATCGTTTTTGTAATCTACCAGCAGCTTCTGTTGCATACACATCGCTGATAATGCTGCAAACCGTGGGTTAAACAAATGTTTGCGTTAGGGTGCGTTTTTATTATCAATGTCGTCCTTCTGGAGTGCCGCTGAATGCCTTTTAATTTGTTTTTAAACCATTTAAATGCAAAACCATAACAAAACATGTGTACAGGCTTTTTTATTTTAATTATTTGTCCTGCGGTTACATTCAATTAATTTCTCTGCACGCACTACTACTTTGTATATGATGTAGAATATGTGATTGTAAACATCTAACACATATCTACAATACTCTTTAAAAAAAAAAACATGTTATTATGATTTAGAATATGCGCTTCGGGTCGGTATTATTGTCATTGCTTGTGCCCCGGCACCTCTTTCTTTACAAATTAAGCACTGTCAGTGTTTCAGATTGCACGAGAACAGTCTGTTGTTGCCACAAGAACAATCTGTTGATTGACAGGTTTGAAAGTTGTACTCATGCAATCTCTTTGCTGTGTAAAAGGGTTATGATGGTATTACACCGACATAGATTGTGCAATTTCATGCTGTGTGAAAGGGTATTTTACATACTCGTTAAAACACTTCAGAGATGGCACAGCAGATGCATTTCTGTGTGAAAATAGTGTAAGTTTATCCCTCTCGGTCATGCAGCAATTGCCAAACAAGGACTTGACCACCAAGGGCCTCAAATGTCCAGATTTTCCAGGAAATATCCAATAGCATAAAGTAATACAACATTCACCTGAGAAATAATTCAGTTCATGACCAATAACTAAATCAAAGGAAAGCTTATTTGGTCTACAGTGTGTGAGACTGAGGTTACTGGGAAGATACGGTACTACTACAGGCTGTTTAATGAACTCCAGCAACTATTAGTATATCCATATCTTCAAATCTATACCATTTATTCTGGCGTAATCTACATTTTTATTCTTAGTTGTGTTTATACTTTAACTTTAGTACATTTCAGTGTTTCAAAAGACATGCTGAAGAGATGCCTTTTGGCCTTAAATGATAAAATACAAGTGTGAAGTAATGGCCAGGAAGAAAAAGTATTGAGATTAGAACGCAGCGCTGGTAGCTGCATGTAGCCCTGATCCTTAAAATGGAGACAGCATTCTCATTTCACTGGAGGGGCCTTTGCAAATTGGCAGCATCACACCCATATTGTACCAGGGGGAATTAAAAAAGAATAAATACAGGAATGAGGAGCCTGACTAGCTAGTTAAATTCCACTGAGGCACACATTTCCCTGTCTCTGCTCCCCCTTAATGCTGCTACTTTAAATAATAGCAAAGACCAAAAGACATCAGTCTTGTCAGGCTCAATTTTTATCCTAGAGAGCTATGCACGGCCACCTGTGTTATAATAGCTTCCTTTCTACCATTGAAGAAAAAAATGGGGGAAAACGGCATAAAACCAGATGCATTTTCTCTATTACCAAATAAGCAGTGAATTTACACAAGGTGCTACATGTGACTAAAACGGGACTGGTTTTGAAACTGGAAGGTCAATTTCTGCATCACCCAGACCTATATCATGTCCCCAAATTATTGCTGAATGCATTTTATGATAACTTGTCAGCTTCAATCTTGGAATACATTTTTCACGCTCAATTTTGTGCAATAGGTTTTACAGTCACAGCAACAATGCCTAAGCCCTTTTTCTCTTGTCTCTCTCGACTTGAGATGACTAGCACCCCGTTCACATTTGCAATTTAGGCTGGCCCAGGGTTGCCTTATCTCATAAGTGAACGCTCGAAAAATGAAAAGGAGGCCCTGGTCAGGGTGAAATTTAGACCAGCTTTTTGATGCGGCCTAAAGTACCAATGCTGCCTCAGGGCCGGCCTATCTGCATGTGTGAACCCAACGCAGGCCCTGGGCCGACCTTAACGCATCAGTGTGGTGACGTAGCTCAAACCACTCCCCTACTAGGTCGAGCGTAGTAGATCAAAACAATGTCGGTTTTAAGGGGTAGCAGCTGGGACGATGCAGAAATTCACCCTTAGCGGTCCATTTATTCAGCACTTGTCAAGCGCGTCAGGTACAATTTATTTTCACACACGCCGTTTTAAATATTTTTTTTTCCCCAGAGTAAAGCAGGTTTAAAAGGTATTGAATCACAAAAGGACAGTCCTGCATCTCCAGCCAAGCCACACCCCTTGTTCGCTGCATTTTTCACATACCTCTTTATAGATGTAGATACTCTCCTGATCACTCGTTTTATCACCAAACTCAATAATGAGATCCAAGTCATTATTTTATTGCTATAATATCTCAAAAATCTTTGCAAATGGCTGTGATATTCCTTGAGCGCTGGATGCAGAAGCAGCTATCTCCTTTATGTCCGTGTTATCTCTGTGGTGAAAACCTGCAAGTTTGTCCGAGAACACTCGGAAATACTGAGCAGCAGGCCAGAAATAAACCCACCATGGACCTTGGATTTTATGGACCTACGGCAATCTCCAGCCCGTTAAATAGCAATGGGGAATGCACTGAATACACCAACACTTTTGACGATGATGATGCTGGGTTAGTCATGAATGGTAAGTATTTCTTGATCATACAGCTTTAATTAAAACAATAAAACTTACATACATACAATAAAATATTTCAGATTGCAGATACACTCATTTCAGATTGTAGCTAAGATTGTAAATGTCAATATTGATAAGTAATGCAAACAACGTTGCATATTCAGTCACCATTAAAATAACAATCTGTATTGTGACTAATGTAATGTACACGTCCTTGTTTGCTGCATTTACGCATGATCCAACACGATCGCTTCTTTCCACAGTAACTGACTGCACTGTCAACACACGCCTTTATTGTATCTTATGCAGTAAGTACAGTACCAACAGTGTTGCAAAAAATAAGATTGCCATAATTACGTCTGCAAATTTCCCAGCTCAATTTCTTATGTTGACTTCCGGGAATGTGGTGTTTACGTCACTGTTTACATTCCCGACAAGCACTTCACCGCAATTTAGGCTTCCTTTTCAGCCACACATGTGAACGCACTTAGGCCCCCAAAAACCTCAACTGTGAACGGAAATTTTGAGGCGGCCCAGAGACGGCTCAAGGCCGACTCAGTAAGTGTGAACGGGGTCTAGGTTCACAAAACTCAACTACGCAGTTTATTAAAACAGCAAATCGTCAACTAGGTAACATTTGCTATCTTTCCCAGGAAAGAATAATTTACAGTTTCAGGGTGATTAAGTCTTTCTCTTTTAAAGCTCCTCCAAAAATCATTCATGTTGACACTGAAGCTGCCTTGCCACAGATTACTGTTCGGGCAGCATACAAGTTTGTCCCTGAAGACATGTCGTTGTTTCGTATCCAATATCTACGCATTTTCTGACACATCCAACGTCACAATAAAATGAATGCAAAGGCTGCAACCAGAAAAAGAACAACCACTTTCCATGTTCTTATTCATAGTTCATCATCCTCACTGTTCTCACCCATGGTAAGAATGCAGGGTTGTCTGAAACAAATTCACAGCGGCAGGTGGAGGCCAGCTGCATCATACTGTATATTGAACAATTGTGAGATTTCAGAAAAGTCCAAGGGCTTAGTAGGTGGCAGCCGAATCGTTGTTGACTTTGCCAAATCAAGACAACCTCAACGCAGAATATTAGTCCTAAAATCCTGAGTGGCCAACAATTTGTTTACAATGTGTCAAACCTCACTAAACTGTTTAATTAATTATGTATTTGCATTGACTGATTACTAAATGATGGTAAATAAGCATATGCTATGTGTTTTTTATACTGCACTAAAATATATTAAGCATACACAGCATACTGTACTCAGTTAAAAAAGGATAACATGCTTTGGCATAATTCAAAAGGGCCCCAGTGGACCAGTTTTCTTTTCAAAATAACCTTTTAACAGAAAGCTGTGAGCAGTGCAAAGCTGCACTTCTTTAACTGATTATTGATCAATTGCTGTTACTGAAGTGTATGCTAATGCAAACAGAAAATTAGAATGCTTCACGTTATTATTAACATATTGTGCTTTAAATACAATAATAATAATAATAATAATAATAATAATAATAATAATAATAATAAAGTCTGAAATTGATTTGCATTAAACACTTTAATACAAATACAGTACATCAGAAGAGATGTTACATCACTACCTTATGACAATTCATTCAACAAGCATTAACTCAAAGGCTGAACTAAATTCCATGTTTTAAGGCCTAACAACATCCACAGATACTGCAGAAATGTCACAAGAGAATGCTTCTTATTGTACTTACTGTACAGACATTTCTACACAAATGCCAGTTGAAATACACTGTTTGTAACTGCTGGCATTTGTTTCAGAGGAGCTGCATATTTCTGTCTTAAAACGCACAACATCCCTGAAGTCTGCACCCATCTGATATGCTCTGGCTTGGTTTTGCCCAGTAAAGCAGGTTAAATGAGCATTCCTCTCCGCATTAACATGTAGGACTGTGTCTCCAGATAGGAGATGGGTTGAATTAAAACCAATTCAATTTAATAAACAATGCACCATCACTTTGCTCAGTGATCTAGGTCTTCGGGGTTTGTTTTCATTTTTGTTCCCTTGTACCTATACACACAGATGGGCAATCTGTGAAAGAACAGCATCCATTAGCTTGGAACTGTTAGAGTTTTTGCACCTATGACAAGCAAGAAAATCAGGTAAGTCTAGATTGGGCTAGGTACTATGAGAAGTGCCATCATTTTTGATCGTAAATAGTTGATGCTTGTCATATTCTGACAGGCACTTGTTTGGAATTTTACTGTATTGAGGTTTGTTTTGTTCAGATATTCTTTCCATAGAGATATCAAATTAATGGGAAAATGTGGTGTCATTGATCTGAATCTAACAGACCAATGAGATCCTCTGACCCACAGCTGTCCGATTTGTTGAAACATTTTGAGCAAATAAAATCAGCATGACACTGGCTGAGCATACCCGGTAATCATTAGCAAATAATTAAAAAAAAAATGGTTTGTGATGGTCAAATGAAATTAGGGCTGTGTTCAAAGGTTTGTTCGCTAGCCAGGAATTCAAAGGTAGTTTTAAACCTTCGAAGGTTCGTCAAATGGCATTCAGCAAAATAACCAACAACTAGGAATTCACTTTCTTGAAGGAGTTCATCTGCCTGCCAATACACACTCATTTGGTTTCAACTCTGCAAATTTGAAGAAGGATGTTGCAATTACAATGACCTACCATACAAAACCCCATTCAAAATAAAAATATTCAATGGCAAATGATTTGTGTTTATAAGCATAGATGACTTAAATTCCCATTTAAATTTTGTTTGATTTTTTAACCCCACCCAAATAAGAGGTTACTATACTGTGCTGTATATCCAGGAATATTCTTACAAGAGGAACAAAAAAAGCATGGCTTGTATTTACACTCAAAAGTCTAACCTCCTAAACTGAAAATCAATAGATACAGTCCAGAGAAAATAGTACAGCATATCAGCAGCAAAAGACCAGCCGCATTAAGAGACCATTCTCTCACATTAATACTGCTTATGAGACTTTGTTAATTACTGTCAATGTTATTGTTTTTTTCATGATGAAACTTATTGAATATGCTGCTTATTATTATCATTATGAGATGTGTCATTTTAAACCTTCAATTATCTCCCTCTGAATTTCAATCCCATATACTATTTGATCCTCTATAATGTTGAAAGCAGTCGCGGTTATAAACAGCATCTCTCCCAATAATGCAACTTCTTTTAGGATAAAAATGCATACTTGTAAATGAAAGACACAAAGCAAAGCTTTAGGCATACACAGTCTTACGAAAGGGCAATGCTATAATTAAAATGCCAAGTGTCTGCTATTAGTATCTAAATGCCAATTTGGGGTGATATACCCTTAGTTAAACTTGCATTATATTTGTGAAAAGCATATAATTTCTGTTGGAGTTTTCTTCCTTCAATTACAATACAGGAAATAATGTACCTGTCGTTGCAAGGTAAATTATACCTCCTACAGGCAACTGATAGCTTTTATCACAATGTTTCCCTCAGCAGTGCCATGTAATATCACCACCACTACAATGTGTTCTGCTTTACAAAAAAAATATCTAGAGAAATCTATTTTAGGAAATTGTTGGAATTGCCTTGCGGTGGGAAGGGTGGGTGCTAAAAGGTGCTCATCAGCATGCACAACATCTGTGCTCAAGTCAATGAAATTAGAAGTGTGAATTTAAAAAAAAAAGACAAACTGAGCAGGGCTGGAGATATTGCAAATTACTGGTGGTACTGTACATAGAAGCCCCCCCCCCCCCCCCCCCACACACAAAAAAAAAAAATATATATATATATATATATATATATATATATATATATATATATATATATATACATATATATACACATACACACGCACACACACACACACACACACATTTTTTTATATATATATATATATATATATATATATATATATAATATATATATATAATATATATTATATATATATATATTCAGGAACTATCACTTTAAATCAGGTTAGAGCTCTCCCAGGGAAATTGAGACATGTATTACATGCTCTTCATAATAATCAAATTTACTTTGGATGGACTGGCTATACCACTGGCTCCATCGTGGTTATCAAAGCATGATGTAACTTCTGTATATTCCTGCTGCTGGTACAGGACACCCCAGCAAATCAGATGTATTTTGCATGTCAACGGGTCATCCTCTTGACATATGTACAATCCCTGTTCCAGCCTTTGCTTTTTTCAGCCTAACATGTAATTCTTTCTGGTGGTTTGCCAGAAAAAGACAGCTTGTTGATGTCTGTAGGGGGGGACAGTTTTATCTTGGGTGTCTGACTCAGCCAAGCTCACAACACAGACACAATTAATAAAGCTGGTGTTCCTCTCAGCCTGTAATGAAAGGGGAAAAAAAAACTGACAGTACCAAAACACATTACATCTTAGATGCCAGTAGTAAGATACTGTCAAATCGTTTGTGATAATACTCTGTGAAATTGTTGAACACAAGTGAGGAAAACAGAATACTGGGAATGCTGAATTACTCCAGAAGAACTGTGGCATAAAACTGCAAGGTGTGTACAGTACCTATAACCACCAGCTGCTCCTTGCTATCCTTCCAAAGGAAGTCTCATCCAATCTAAATGCCACTTTCACACTGAGGGAAAGTCACTGACCTCTTGATGCTGTATTCCTGACATGAGCCACAGGAAAGCAATGCAAACTAAAGCTACATGACAACAGTTGAATGATTTCCTTGATTAGAAGATCATTAAAATTAATGGGCTAAAGCATGATGAGTCATCAGGAAGGAAATATTTATTGTGTTACTCTAACTTTTGACCTTTAAAAAACTTCCTCTTCTTATATGAGCAGATATCAAGGGAAAAAAAAAACATTGCAAAGCCAAAAACAAAATGTTATATTTGTACTGAGATGCCCCTAGGTCATTTGAAGATGCAATTGTCTGTGAAAGCTACAAATATCAGTGGAATCAAACACAAAGTGATTTAACCCTCCTATTATGTTCAGAATTTAGGTACATCTGTTATGTTTTGGGTCATATTGACCTGATGCAATTTCAAACTAATTTAAACAGCCTTATATTGATTAACTGTTTTTATTTGCAAAGGTTTTACTATTTTATGCTCTTTTAGTCCAGGAGCTGTGAAACTTATTTGACTGCCAACCTGGGAGCTCCTCATTTTGGAGTTTCTTTACCAGTGAAATGCTGTTTCAATAGTGACAGTGAAAATTAGGCTCTCCCTTGTAGATATTGTTTGTTTTTTTGTTTATAAATATCTCCAGATATCTGCAGCCATTTCCAGAGATAATAATACAAATATAATAACAAGAAGTAGTTTGTTTTATTCCTGCACACAAATCTACATAGATAAATGCCACGGGTCACAGTGACCCAAAACATCTTATTTGTACACATGACCTGTTCTAAAAAAAAAAACATCTCAAAAGGTTCTGTTTTCTGTGTATAAGTTCATGACCCCCATTTAGGAAAAGTCATAAAATACTATACAGAAAATGAAAAGAAAAATAGCATTTAAGCTAATTGGAAACTAGAGCTGGGTTAAATAGACTCGAAACATAATAGGAGGGTTAAAAGCATGAAAATACCAAGTTTTTCCAAATAAAGAAAAATGGCTTATTTGTATGGGATTTATTCACAATAAGTGTAACCTTTACCTGTGCTGATTCACTGCTCATTATTCAAACCACAAATTGTTCTGCAGCACTGCAAATAAAGCAGTGTATTGTGAAACTTGTTTTTTTTTTTTGTTTTTTTTCCTGGAGTCAAATCCAAAATCGAAGGAGCATAATAGAATCTTCCTGGAAACAAACTACCACCTGCCTGAAATATATGTACACTGTATTAATTTAGCGCTTCACCATAGGGTGTAACAAAGCATACAATGCCCTATATCTCACTTTTCAGCAAAATGTCATGCACATGTCACCATCTTGATCAGCCATAAGCAACATCAGTATCAAAGTCATTAGGGACAATTCAGTATCATGTGTTCACTCTCTCTTAATGAGGTCAAGAAAGATGTTTTAAGAAAATGACATGACTATAAATAGTTTGATTTGATTTGATCTGTTTTACTCAAACACTGCCCAAGACACTGACATCTCTGGTGGTAACACCCATAATAAGGGAAAGAACTGTTTAAAAATGAGTAAGTAAAATATTATATGCCAGCATTTGGAAGGAAAGGCTTTTTTTTTTTTCTCGAAATGGTAACTTAAACGTGTTTAATAGTTTAATTAAAAAACAAAACACAAAAAAATCACTAAAACCAAACTTAGAAATGATGGCGTAGACTTAGCCTTTTGTTGTAACAGGTGAAAGAAAAGTTACATACAGCACATTAGCGCACATAAGTCCGGCAGTTATATTGTTTTATTTATGACTGTCATCAAAGAAGAATTCCCGCAGCCATTGTCCATGAAGATTTTATTAGAGCTAGCACATATCGTCTCTTACAAGTGCAATAATGAAGAATATTGTTCTCCTGACAGGTTTTTTTTATTTTTTTTATTTGGCTTCTCTCCATGAGCTGATGTGCCATTAAAGAAGAGACAGCTCGGGATCTTGGGAATAAAGTCTTTATAATTACCCATTTAAAGATTGTAATAGAGCATTTCATTAAGAAGCTGGCAATATATTCCAGTAATATGGTACTTCAAGAGACTTGCTGTTAACAACAGACACTTTTGCTTCTTGGAACATCATCAATAGCCACTTCAACTTTATAAAACACAGCCCTCTTTGGAAAGTACACAAGAAGATAAAACAAGTGAAAACGTATCCTTTTAAGTTCTACCATCTCAAGTACATCTGTGGTTTAGTGGGGAAAAAACACTCCACAAGGTTACTTATTTATATTTAAAAAAATAAATAAATAATCCTACCTATGAGAACAAAAGCAAACAGTACTAAAGTGAACTTGTCTGTGCAAACTTTCTGTATTACAACATTCTTTGGCAAAGAAATGTAGAAGCCAAATACAAAATGTAACAGGTTTAATTAATTTAACGACATTTTAAGTAGGCAGTCTGTCTGTAATATGAAAAGTGCATGTGTGGATCCATCTCTTTATAACAGTGAAGTGTGAGATTACTTCTAAACATGTGTTCACTTTTCTCTTTTCAACACTCCACTGATAAAATACAGATTTTGTTGAACAAAATAAATTATATGAGTGATCGTAGTATAATATGAACTAAACTCAAGAACCTTATCAGACCACATGTTTGCTTACTATTGTTATTTTTATTTTTG
The DNA here is from genome assembly GCF_017654505.1 of Polyodon spathula. Classification (NCBI taxonomy): domain Eukaryota; kingdom Metazoa; phylum Chordata; class Actinopteri; order Acipenseriformes; family Polyodontidae; genus Polyodon; species Polyodon spathula. The sequence goes on from NC_054534.1 coordinate 73,991,765, forward strand.
GGCGATACAGCGTACGTCCAGTTTGTTCCTGAACAATCACATATAAGTTTATACCTGATGTACAGAAGATCCTGATTCTTCTGATTCTTTAGCAATAGAATCTCTCAAGAGGATTGGAGGCCATCACAAAGTCACTGCCCATTTAACATTGTCTGACTAAGTGCCATTCAAGAACAAGGACAAACGTCTTCACAACAATGTACAGGAATGTTTGAAGGAATAGTTTATAATTAACATAAAGACAGTTCACAATGAGTTCTGACAAGTGATAAGTATGTATTCACCATTACTGATCAACATTGTTCTGCCGTTTTGAATAAGTTGTCTAAAAACGTAAACCCGGATTTAATTTTGATATTAAGCTAGCCAATGTAATGCTTGTAAAATCCATTACTGTCTTTTTCTACAGTAGACACAAGGAGGAATCTGTCTGCTCCACTATTACCAGCTTACCAACCAACTCCATGTTAATTAGTTCTATCTGATTTTGTTACCTCAAAAGCTGCTCTGCAGAATGAAATGTAGAGCTGCATCAGTTGAAACTAATAACTACCCTTATCCTCATCCTTCACTGCAAACCTCTCTGACTGACTAACTATTCCTCTCTGGTCGTATAATGATCTGGGCACTAATACAAGAGGTATCAAAAGCTTTAATGTAGTCACACATATACATGACTCTGCAAGGCGTCTGCTAAATAAACTAATAATAATAATAATAATAAAATAATAATAATAATAATAATAACAGACGTTACAACAATACAGAAGATGCAAGATGCAGCATAATCCCTGATAAAACAGTAAACTGGCAAAGATACAGTTATAAAAATACACTGTATGTTGTATATTTTCCATTATGTCATTCCATTTTTTTTTTTTGGGCTGTCAGGTTTATGGCACAAACTAAAACACAGAGCTTCTGATGTAATGGATTATTGGATAAAGGATACTGTGACCTACACGAATGAAACTAGTTACCAGCAGCAACTCATGACTGCGGATTAGAGCGAGAAAAGGGGAAGACACAAATGGTGAAATGTGTGTCAGATTAATTATCCTTAGTATCATATTGCCAAATAATACACAATCTAAGCGTTCCAGTGAATATATACAGCAAAACTGTTTCCAATAACTATTTGTATTATAATAGGTCAGCATAAACAGTAAAAGCACAGAACACCTTCCACCAGCAACAAATAGAAATATTGATGGTATTTATTATACTGAACAAGGAATAAGAATCTTAAATACAAAGACTTACTGGAATTAGGAAGGCATGTGTTTGTTCGCATTGCCCTCAGGCTAACCACAAGCATTGTACCATTGTGCATAAACAATAGTAAACTGAGCATGCAAAAATCACAAAAGAAAACTTAGAACCAATTAAACCGGTGTGCTAAATCATGGCAATTTAAACTAAATCAATAGCAGTCTCACTACTCCTGCTAAAACTGTTCTGCATGTATACAGTATCTACATCTTTATTATACCATAATTCAAGGTAACAGATTAAGTACAAACATTTAGTAAACCACTTTTTATTAAAACAAAAAGTAAATACACAATTTCTAGTAATTTAACAAATAATCATTATAAAAATAAATATTTAATTTAAAGTATTTGTTCACGACAATAGTATTGGCACCCCTGTTTTAGTATTTTTTGCTTTAATTACATCTTTTAGACATTTATGATAGTTGTTGGTGAAATCTGGGCCCATTCTGTCTTGCATATTTCCTTCAGCTCAGACAGGCTGGATATACAATGCTTGGCTACAGCTTTTTTGGACTGAGATCTGGTGAACCTTTATCTTTGTAGTCTTCAATAATTCCAGAGCTGACTTAGCCATATGCTTTTGGTTGTTGTTGTGTTGGAAGATAAACTGTTTGCCAATCAGCCTACGAGCTGACGGTATTATTGTACTTTGTACAATGTGTTGTAATTGGCTGCTTCTATTCGAACTTCAGTAACATGTCTCTAGTCCCATTGTATTGAAAAATGCTTCAAATTCCAATTTCTTGGCAAATTGTATATGGTTAGTTTTATTAATTTTCTTTAAAAGTGGTTTGCAGCAAGGTCTACATACATACAACTCTGTTCAGGTTTCTTTGTACAGTTCTTTCATGCACTATTTTGCCGGATTCTTCTAAATCTTTGAAGAAAGTCCTTGGCTGTTAATCTTGGATTTTTTTTTTGTTGCTCGGTTGATTCTCCTACCTGCTGTGCCCTTAAATTTTCTTTGGACGTCCATTTCTTTCATTGTTACTATAAATGCACAACAAAAAGGAATGCGTTCATTTTCACGTGGCATACAGTACACCACATAAGTATGTGCAATGTAAGATTTACTTTTACTAAAGTTGAAAAGCTTACAGGAATCCTATACATTGCAGACTGACATGTGCTACCCTCTGCTGTATGTATGTAGTATACACGTTTACATATACAGCAAGCAGCCTAGTGATGTAAAGATACAAATATAGCTAATAACTGTATATATACAGTACTGTTACTTATATAAACATAGAGATACAACCATCTGCTTTGGTTGTATTGAAATAAACAGCTGGGCTCATGCTGAATTTGTTTGCTTGTTCAAGGAATCATTTTAGTCTCCATTATACAGAAAGCAGTTTGCTGTTTTTCCATTCTGAGCTTCAACCATCTGCCTCTATAGTATTAATAATATAAATGCCTACTTGTTTATTTTGCTTATGTTCAAACTGATTCAAACTGTTCAAATGTTTGAGAGACGGCACAATTAAAATATTATTAGTGATAATCTTGACATTTGCTGATAAAAGCGAATGGCTGTCATTTTTAAAATCGGTAGATATCACTCTTTTGAGATTGCAAGGGTCCAGTTTAAAACATGAAAAATAAAACAAAGACCACAGATTAACTGTTCCGCTGATTACAGAGAATATATTTTGTGCAAAATGAGAATTTTTCTGGTATCAAAAAATGAGCCCCCAGAGAGCGAGATATTAAGCACTTGACTACAGCTCATCAAACAAGTCTGAGTCCAGACTCAGTACAATCATGGGTCTACTCTTTGTATCTAAGATCCACAGCGGAAACCTCTCTCGATTTTTGATGTGAAAAAAAGTGAGGCCATCGACACTCAGATACAAGATACTTGCAAAAAAAAGTCACAGATTGCCAATAGAATGAAACTACATCATTATCTAATTACAGCCTGTTAGATACCATTTCTAACTTCAGTATGAATGATGGTCTCCTCAGACAGGGTCATCATTTCCTCTCCGAGGCCAAAACTGCATAATATAATAGCAGAATGAAATATATTCGGATTAGAAAGGTGTCACATTGCTTTCTATGAAATGACAAATTTGTGGTTATAAAGTCCATTATTCTTTTGTGGCTGCCTTCACAAACACTTCCTGCCAGTGTGCTTGCCACTTCATCCTAACACATGGCAAGGGAAGAAGAATTTTCACCTCTGGGGCAGCTAGTCACAGAGTCAAATCTCTTTCAGAATGAATGCTGGCCATTCTCCATCTGCCTGCATACCAGCATGGTGTACAGGGGACACTGCTGCTGCACGCTTTGTTAGATGGGATGTTGACAGAAAGCACCTGCCTGCTGCTTTGTGGTTCTTAACAGAGAGACAGACTGAGGAGGGGAAGTTGCCCTTGAAACACTGGCCGAAAGAAGCCAAAGACTAGGGTCTTCTTTTGCTAATGAGGGTAACTGTTAAAAAAAGAATGTTTGAATCGCAATTCATCACTCAATCAACAATACATTATTTCAACATTTGGCAGAAACACCAAACGTTGGTATCATCCATCTGGATTTTTGCATTATTTGACCAACTTGTCAAACACAAAATTAATAATAGGCAATTATGGACACAACCCAGCAGCTGTACCCTCAAATGTGTGTCACTCCAAGCATAACAGACACATCACTGTTGGGCTGTTGAAGTAGAACTAAATTCTGTCCAATCAGTATCCACTTCTAATTAACACCTATTCATCAATTCATGGTGAATTGTGTTATCTATGAAATTCTATCCCACTTTAGTGAGTTTTGGTATCTGTTAATAAATAAGCTGAAAAAATGTATATAGATATAACAAAAGGAAGAATGAATCCTGTCAGATAAAATCATGCAGTATTGGCATTCTTGACAATAGCAGTTAACCACATCAAGAGATGGGCAGATTGCACCATGTGTGTAGTATAACAGCACATGTTACATTGTTTAGTGAAAGGAGTCAAACGGTGAAACAGTGCGGCTATTTTTAAAAAGAAATGGGGTAATTACTTTTGAGAGTTCAGGCAAGGTTTAATAGGATTGGGGGACAATTAAAGATGAAGTAATGTGATGTGAATTATGCAGTAAATGTAATAATGGTACATTCAATATTTACCCCGGGCCTCTCAAAGATATAAGCCAGTATTCACAAAGTAGATGATTCAGCATTTTAAAGTCAACATTTCTGGCTGATTGTAATTTATTGTAATGTTACTTACATACTCTATTGGTCCCGCCGAATGAAGAGGGGTTTCGTTGATTTGGTAAACGTGCTGGCTTTCACTTTTCTGACATTCTGAGTAGTACCACACTATTTATGTAACCAAGGCCGCTGCTCTGGAGGTCTCGGACCAGGACAAATGTTATAGTTAAATAGAAGTCATTCTTTTTCAACTGCTCTATGTTTACTGTGGCTATTGTAGAAATCATATAATACCTAAAGGGTTACTAATATATTTTATTTCTAACCAGCAGCACAATCTGATTTCATCATTTTAAAGTCTGTGTTTTATTTTTGCTTGCTTTTTCTGTAAACAAACATTCACAATGTAGACTAGCTAAATGGATCAGGATTAGAAAACTAACAAAAGTGTGGTACAGTCCTTCTGTAAACTTACTAGTCCTTATGTGAAGTTGCCGAGTCAGAATCAACAACAGCTATTGGGGTCCCTAAATTATTTCTACGAGTTTCCCCACATTCAATCCTTTTGCCTCATCCAGGGTCACACGTCCACTTAAAACCAGAATATGGTCGTGCATGTTTTGCTTTAGCTTTAAGTCACAGAGTTGTTTAAGAACATAAGAACATAAGAACATAAGAAAGTTTACAAATGAGAGGAGGCCATTCGGCCCATCTTGCTCGTTTGGTTGTTAGTAGCTTATTGATCCCAAAATCTCATCAAGCAGCTTCTTGAAGGATCCCAGGGTGTCAGCTTCAACAACATTACTGGGGAGTTGATTCCAGACCCTCACAATTCTCTGTGTAAAAAAGTGTCTCCTATTTTCTGTTCTGAATGCCCCTTTTTCTAAACTCCATTTGTGACCCCTGGTCCTTGTTTCTTTTTTCAGGCTGAAAAAGTCCCTTGGGTCGACACTGTCAATACCTTTTAGAATTTTGAATGCTTGAACTAGGTCGCCACGTAGTCTTCTTTGTTCAAGACTGAACAGATTCAATTCTTTTAGCCTGTCTGCATATGACATGCCTTTAAAGCCCGGAATAATTCTGGTCGCTCTTCTTTGCACTCTTTCTAGAGCAGCAATATCTTTTTTATAGCGAGGTGACCAGAACTGAACACAATATTCAAGATGAGGTCTTACTAGTGCATTGTACAGTTTTAACATTACTTCCCTTGATTTAAATTCAACACTTTTCACAATGTATCCAAGCATCTTGTTAGCCTTTTTTATAGCTTCCCCACATCGTCTAGATGAAGACATTTCTGAGTCAACAAAAACTCCTAGGTCTTTTTCATAGATTCCTTCTCCAATTTCAATATCTCCCATATGATATTTATAATGTACATTTTTATTTCCTGCGTGCAGTACCTTACACCTTTATGGTGTGCAGTAATTGTTACGCTTTTGATGTCCCTTAGTTATTTTCAAAACTAAATCTTTTATGAAGAAATTCATCGGATGGATATACAGAGCTAATATTTTAAATTGGGTTTCTTTAGCTTTTGGTGGAATTGGACAGGTTAAATAGAAGGTTCTTGATTTTCTAAGCCTTAACTGATCTGTGATGCCATGCTTATACCTTGATCTGAAATCATTAAATATGGCCACATTTAGAGCATCGTGAAGCCATTTGTTATTACATTTATTATTTAAAAAGTGTAACCCGCTTATCAATAAGGTTGGGTAAGTAGGATTAACTTCATAATACTGACGTGAACCTCTAAGAGCCCTTGACACGGTTGACCACTCTATTCTCCTGCCCTCCCTCGCTGACCTGGGACTCTCCGGCACTGCTCTTTTTTTCTCATAAATTTAGCAGTTTCCAATTGATTTTACCCCATTTTTCTCTCAATTTGAAATAGCCAGTTGTATTTCAGGCTCAGCTCACCTCTACCACCACCGCGCTGACTCGGGACCGGCAAAGATGAACACATGCTTTCCTCCAAAACGTGTGCGTCAGCCTACCAATGCTTTTCACTCTGCAGGCCCTTCATGCAGCCAACCCAGAGCTACAGCATCACAGAACATTTGAGTTTTGACTCTTATAGGTATTCGTGTTCAAGTTTTTTTTTTTTTTTTTTTGTTGCGCTTATTGAAATCACTCTCAACCATTCATCGTACTTGTGCTAATACTAGACTTTGCTTGTATAAGCAAATATTTTTAATATAGGTTCACTGTTCTAATTATGTACGAGCAGGTTCAACTATCTACTGTATTCTCTATTTTTTAATCTTATTTGAATTTGATCTTTTGCTATTGATTTTATTGTACTTTACAACTGCTCTTATCTGTAATATGATATTCTGAAATGTACTACTTTAAAATGTGATATTTTGTTATGTGATACTTTGTACTGTGATATTTTCTAACAATTGTAAGTCACCCTGGATAAGGGCGTCTGCTAATAAATAAATAAATACATAAATAAATAATACTAAAGCACTGGGTATGGCTTTAATAACTTTATTACATTGGTTGTTAGTAATTAAGAGATTGAAGTGTAGAACATCATTATTAGATAGAAACAAACCCTGAACATTCAGTAAATGTCTGACAAATACAACATTTATCAAACTATTAATTTTTAAACACATATTTCTTGTTTATTTTGATCACTCTATTATTCCATAGCATTGAGTTGTGAGATCTGAAATTGTGAGAAAAGACCAATTTCCAATATAGCACTGTAATAGTCTGATAATTTAATGATAAGTCTTGAAACATCAAAGTCACATTTAATCAAGAACCCCAAACCTCCCAGTTCTGTGAATAAATTTGGAATATGAAACCACACAGAACCACTCTTGTATATACAGGCCCTTTACCAGTTTAGCTGAAAGGTCCTGATCAAGAATTCACAGTCAGTGGTTTTGAGCCCACCATCTGAATAATCTTTTACTAGTTGTGAATTTCTTATATAATGGGTTTTGTTACGCCATATAAATTTAATGATGATAGAATTTACGCACTTAATGCGACTGAGATGGGTTTATCAATCTGACTAACCCTTTTGATAAGAGAATATGTCCAAAGACAGATAAATCTCATTGTAACCAAAAGCTGAGTCCTAGGTTAGTTTTTTCCAGTCTGCTGTTGATATTCAACAACTCTCTATTTTTTGAGGTTTAAGCAATGGTAATTCCCGGGTATTTAATTTCAGTTTTTGATTGGAATAGTCTATGTTGTCTATCTCACATTTATGAATAGGCATGAGTTCACATTAGTTTAAGTTAAGACACAAACCTGAAGCCTTGGAGAACACAGCAATTTTATCAACAACAGCGGACACTTGTGTGTCATTCTTAAGAAAAACTGCTGTCATCTGCAATCTGGTTGATAATGAATGTTTTACTCAGAAGATTTAGCCCATGTATATTGGGGGAGTTTTTAATTAGAATTGCCGGTAACTTAGCAGCAACTATAAATAAGACAGTGGAGATTAGGCAACCTTGCAAACTTGAATTTCAAATCAGGGGGAGGTTCCTGAACTCAACGAAACAGAGATATTAATATTCAAGTATTCAAGTTTAATTGTACGTACAAATATATCACCAAACCCAAATGATGTTAAGGCTCTGAAGGCAACCCAGTAAAAATCTCCAAATTTTTGTAAAATGATTTTACACTTACTTCAAAAGACGGGATATGCTGTTAATCTATTCATCGCCATTTTTATGTAAATTTCGGTATTATAAACAAAATCTACTTTTTAAGACATAAAAATGTCCAAACAAAGTAGCTCAAGGGAAAAGACATTTACTCACTTTGAAACAATTTGAATACTGTTTTGATGTCTAAAAAGTACATTTTGTATGTGCCAAAAGTTTACAGTTAAACCACAGTGATGAATAAATTAATAGCGTAATCACACTGACAAAATTCAATGAAATTCGGATACATTCGAATAGCTCAAAATCATGCAAAAGTCGTCATGACAAGGGGAGATGAAGGGAGGTTTCAGTTCTGAGTGACTGTTTTGTAAGCATTATAAATATTTGTTCACTACTGCTATGCCCCGTTAGAAAATTGATTTTTCCTGCATTTTTTAAATAAAAGCCTGTAAACATGAGAGTATATCTACAGTTTTTTTAAAGCAGTTGCCCACAAGACTACTGAGACACAGACATCAACTAGTCCTCATCAGTTTTAATTCACCTAAGGCGAACGTTAGTTTCTAACCCTGTAGATGAACACTGACAGAAAATGACATTTCACCACTTTGTTTGCCGAGAGCTAGAATAATGAAACTGACACAACCCTGACTCAGTTGAACTGACTGAACAGGCATGCCAAGGTCAGAAGACTCATAATCTGTTTTCTTTTCTTTTTATTTAAAAATGAACTTCTCAATTTGGATACAGCAGAGTCACTGTGGTACCACTAACAGCTATTCATTTGGCACATAACTGAATAACATAAATAATCCTGTTCCTGCGCTCAGGTAAATACTCAGAATGGTTGTAAAACACGTTGTTAGTGAAAAATCCCCCACTATGTGCCCCCTTAGCCCTTGGATGTTAACTCCTCTCACATTACAGTATTTATTGAATTTTGCAGCCAAATGGTGTTCTGCTCCATAAAATCTAGACAAGTGGACTCTGCCAGGCTAATAACAGCTTCTTACTGCTGAAATAAACTTATTTCACTGCAGCAAACAAAGTGATATGACCTGGAAAGGTTATTTTCCATTGGATAATGATTCAGGTTATAGCATGAGCTTAATCCAGGTTCTAATTTCAGCTGAGTAACAATGCTCCACATTTCAAGGAACTCTCAGACACATATTAAATTACCAACTGCCTTTTTTCAGTTTTGAAACTTGAAGCCTTATGCATGTCAGATCCAGTGAAGTTGTGGCATTAGGGTTTCTCGTCTACCACCTTGACACTGTGTGTTTAGCTAAGTCTCATAAGTCTCTTTGAGTGGACAGAGATGTCACATACTTAAGCTCAGCCAGGAACACCTTCAGTCTTTCTGAAGTGCCTCACAGCTGATACTAAACTGCAGGGGTGGCTGTACCATAGGTTTAGGAAAAGATGCTTCCCATTTCTAGGCCCCCCAGAACCCCAGCTGAGCTTGTGTGCTATTCTATGAACTGAGTCAACAAAGAGTAACAGAAAGGCTAGAGCCTCCCCAAACCACTGAATTGGTTTCTGGCATCTCCTCTGCCTAAATGCCTGGGATGCCTCTACAGTACCTCAAAAGACTGTCACTTATTAACTAGCTACAGAAGATTTTATTTCATCCAAACTTTATTATCACTTAAATCCATTAGCATTCCATGCAAAGGTCACTATCAAATGCAAGGTCTGTCCCAATGCTTGTCTTCTTGGCAGACACAAACAGGCAATTTTGAAACACTGTCAAATTATAACCCAACTTAACAGGTAGGCAATATCAAATGTCATAACTTTTCAAATAATATCTTTACTTACATGAACTGTTTAACTGTAGTTACTAGGCTAAAATTGTCGGGTGCCTAACATGTTATTTTAACTTTTTAAAGTAATCATCTATAGTCTATTTAAGAATACTTACATTCTTTGCCACCCAACGTTCACTCACTTTAACCTTTAACAATTACACTGCCTGTACCACATCTGCCACACACCCGGGGAATTTCAAAGCCCCGTAAAGTTACCTTCACATGAGTGCAAGAAAGACCACCATGCACGTAGGATCCCCCCCCCCCCGATAGGATCCCACCCCCATCCAGCTAGGTCCTGCCTGCTGAGACTAATGAAATAATCAGTCCTTGAGTGAGAACAGCTGGGTCCCCTATGATCTAGCTAAAGCTTGTAGCACACACTGTGACGTGAATAGTAAACATGCACCAAACGGGAGTGGGAGATGAGCAGAAATAACAACACTGTGTAGACCAAGATATTTTTTCAGGATAAGTCTGTGCCTTTCTCTACAGTAGCGTGTGTGGTTTATTTTTTTATTTATTTATTTATTTATTTTTATCTGTTATGTTTAAATCAACACATATAGTACAGTATGGTAGTAATATACATCACTATCCCTCTTGAACCAAAATATTCACACCACTGGGGTTAGTCCATTCAAACTTACTAAAATAGATGCGTTAGACCGGCAGTTGTCTTGTAAAAAAATTAAAAAATAAATAAAAAATACAGGTCTCACCTGTTTCAACTTTTGACAACCGCATATAACATGTAATTTACCATTAATCACCTTGCCACTGGTTCAACATACTTATCAATTTCTATACTAAATGTTCTGATCTCTCTTACATTTTTGTGTAATCTTTGATCAGGGCTGTTCTGTTTATGCACTGCATTTTCTTTCAACAGTCACCTTTTCTCAGCAGCTGTTCAATTTGTTCCAATCTTTCGCAACTGGCAGTGACTTGTCAAAATGAAAGACACAAGGACAAGAGTCATTAGCTTAAAATTAAAATGACAGCAGAAACAAACAGCACTTTAATTAACACCTACTCCTTCCTTCCCATTGCAAACTGACTGCAAACAAAAATAAATGAGCATTGGTTCAGTTTGTTCACTTCAATTCTTTCACCGTATGTTCTTTAGTGGAGCCATCTGCATGGTTTGCAATGTAACTTGACGTCCAGATAAAACAGTTCAGCCTTGGGAAGAATGTGCCCAGTGCAAAGATACAAACTAACTAGATCTCAAGTTATAAGATATGACAAACAGATTATACAGTGTCTTTTCAAATCCAGTTGATTTGCTAATGCAACAATGTGATTCAAATCTTTTTTTTAGATTTCAAATTTTTATCAAACAAGCAGAGTATACTGCAGTTTACATGAAGGTTGCCTCAGCCAAGAGGTGATTCTAGTTCTCTTGACACCATAAAAAAATTTGGTCCATATAAATATTCAAATCTAAACAAACTAGGTCTGCATTTCTGAAAGGGCCCTAAGAATCTGGATTGTGGAGTTGATGGCAGAATTCAAGCACATCTAAATAAAGCAAAACATTGCTCCCTCAGACCATTTATAAACCATTGTCTCTGAAGGTGTTACCTTTTATAGACAATGCCTTGCAAAACAAACCACTTAAACAAAACTCCATTGTATATTCTGCTCTAGTTCAAGCCATGCATTCACTGTTTCCAAAGTCACTGTTCAAGAGAATAAAGGAAAAACTGACAAAAAGTTAGATAACTTACAGCATCCATTTTTTAAATATACTTGTAATTGTATTTTAATAAATAAATTCAGTAAAACATAACATATCAGTATATAAAGCATTAAAAATAGCCTCATCAAAATGGGAATCATGTTATTGGGATATGTTGGTTGAAAGTGATTTTGCAATGCTTTGGGACAATAGTTTGAACTTACAGGTGTGAAGCATGATTGTGTAGAGTACCTTCACCGAGATGCCAATACTGGGGCTTTCCCCATTCACAAAGAATATCAATGTTATTGTCCTAAGCAAATATTAAAAGGAAGGGACCATCAACAGATGTCAAAACAGATAAGTGTGAATTTGACATGAACTTGCGTTACTGCTCAAAGCTCAAAGGCAGCTGTGTGCAAGACGATGTGGCCTAATTCTGTGGTGCTCTCTGCCCTCAGTGCACCCCAAACGGATGTGGTAAACACATGTACTCCTGGCGCTTTGTGGCTGTTGGCAACTTCCTTAATGATGTCGTTAATCATCACATTCATAAATAGCTTTAATATGGAGAGCACCAGGCTCTATGAGGAACACTGACGCATGAGAAAAATGCTTGATTTTTTATACTGTATAAGGAAAATTTTTTCTACAAAGAAAATGCTTTTGACAACTACAGTTTCCACCCAAACACTTATCACCTAAAAAGCATGAAAATAAACAGTATAAATCTACAATGCCAACTAACGCATTTAACTACAACGGTCATCACAATGGAAATTTACATCAGAAATGGACAAATAATTTAAATAAGTTCTTTACTAAATGCTCTAGTATGGCAATAACCCAGCAGGGTCTCAGTTATAACTGGGGGGATTTTACAATGATTGCTGTATAGTAAAAGACAATTAAGATGAATAACAGCACAACAATATTTGTAGGAATCGGGACATTTTAAAGTAATATCATTTTTAAAGCAGGTCAAAAAGAAGGTTCTATATCGAATCTACTAAAACCAAAATAATTTTCATCACTGTAACAAGGTTTATATGGACGTTCAATTTACTGAAACCGCATTTCACAAGTGGCTTCATGATATTTTTTTACTTTTTAAACCATGGGTAATAAATCACACTGGCTTTTATTCTGCTATAAAATGGAAAACAAAAACTGTCTGCATCCTGTTCTGCTTTTTATTGTGAAGAAAGCTAAAATTTTTATGACCATATTATTTTTCTCAATTTGATTTATGAGCAAAAGGAAAGTTGATTTGTAAGCAAAGACAAGGAGAACTTTGAGCACTTAAAACAGATTAAATAGTTTCAAATGCTAATGAAAAGTAAGTTAATACAAACCTTTAAATTCTGCTAGGTCCATTTAAGCATGCCGTCCAAAAGAAAATAATTGTCTAAACAGATATTTGTTTGTTTCTTACCCAAAGTTAATTCCCTATATTTTAAATATAATAACTATTACTTGAGCTTGATTGTTGAAAGCTAAACTTTTAATTGGACAATAAAGATCTACAGCCTTGTAAATTTTTAAGAATTCTAAACAGTACTGAACATTTGGAATAGAGGGAACACCTCTGAAAACTAAGTTAAAATCCAAGTAAAATTAGTTTGGCAATTTCAAATAATTATTTAGCTGACAGCAGTATTATTAGTGTAGTTACTCTTTCCCTATTCTGGGAATTTTTAGTTCACTATTCAGATGTCAGGGAATATGAATAGGTTTTATTTAAAAAATGTAATTAATCATAAAATCTGTGTGCATTTTAAAATCAGAAATGCCTATTCAACAATTAATTAATGTTGACTAAATGATTTGTATGAATACTGGTGGAGAAGACCATGATATATAGCTTTACCTAACTGCATTGCCCTTACTAATACCTATTAAATAGTGTTACACAGTTTTCAAAAGATAATCTGTATGTGAAATTAGTTCTGTAACAAGCATTGAGTGAAACAAAAAAGCTTATAGCTTACACATCGTTTGTTTATTGATACAAGTTTTATACTGGATTGCGAAATAAGGGTGCACTGTATTTCAATCATATTCAGGGAGTTTATCTTGCATGCAGTGACCACCATATATCTACTATAAGGCTATATCAATAAGTATATAAAGTATCCATAAGTAGACTAAAGGAAACTACATTTTGGGAATTAGCCTACTTACTTTTAAGTTGGCTCAAAGTTTAGAGAACAGCTACTATTTGCATTATTTGAATGAATTAATGTCGATGGAAATTCCAGAAAAAAGTACTGTTACCGGTAATGTTCTGTACTTTGATACTCTTCAAAAGAATGTCAAAAAAGCTGACTTCAAAACACGTCTCAAGTGATACTGTGCTGTAAAATTCAAGGAAAGCAGACTTAGCAAGGAGAATCCATTACACAGCAAACAGACTTGACCCACAATGTACTCTATGGTCAACCACTCCCAAAAACATCTTTCATGCATGCTAGTCACTATGGAAACCACATCAGAGCTGTATAAGGAAGGTGTTTATGTTGACAGTTGTTCAATACATGCAGGATTTACTATATACACATACTCTAACATTACACACTACATTCTAAAGACAGAGAAACTGCACAGCCTTCGAAGCATTATTAGTGAAGTTATTCTTCTGCCAGTCACTGACGATGACAATGGGGGAGTTTCCATGTGTGGTTATGTACACGTGAAGTGGTGATGCATGTGCACGTCTGGGAGAACAGCTCGACAGAATCAGGTTTTTGGCCGAAAACAACGACCACAGAAAGGGACTGGGTAAATCTCATTAACCCATGAGCGTGGCGTAAGACACGGGAAGTCCACGCCTATTTTCACATGGAAACGTCCACTGCTTCCAATCCAGACAGCCTTGGAAACATATGTGGAAGGTGTCTGGCACAGATCTCTATAATCCTAAGTCTCCGCCAGTTTTCAGCCATGGTGACCTGCAATAGCTGGGTTGAACACTTTCATTATACACTAAGTGTACAAAACAATAGGAACACCTTCCTAATATTGAATTGCAACCCCTTTTGCCCTCAGAACAGCCTCAATTCATCGGGGCATGGACTCTACAAGGTGTCGAAAGAGTTCCACAGGAATACTGGCCCATGTTGACTCCAATGCTTCCCACAGTTGTGTCAAGTTGGCTGGTAGTGGATCTCTACTTCCAATAGCTCGTTCCATCTCATCCCACAGATGCTCAATTGGATTGAGATCTGGTGACTGGGCAGGCCACTGCAGTAAGCTGAATTCACTGTCATGTTCGTGGAACCATTTCTGGACAATCCTAGCCTTGTGGCATGGGGCATTATCCTGCTGAAAAAATCCATTAGCAGATGGATACACTGCTGCCAAGAAGGGATGCACCTTTTTGGCAATGATGTTCAGATATCCTATGGCATTCAAACGTTGCTTCACTTTTATCAAGGGGCCCAATGTGTGCCATGAAAACACACCCCACACCACCACCAGCCTGCAATGTTGACACGCGGCATGATGGATGTATGTACTCGTGGTTTTCTCCATACCCTAGTCCTCCCATCAGCGTGAAACAGCAGGAACCGGGATTCATCAGACCAGGCAATGTTTTTCCAGTCCTCCAGAGTCCAGTGTTTTCATTCCTTAGTCCACCTCAGCCGCAGTTTCTTGCGTTTTGCTGAAAGGTTAGGTCGTCAGCTGCCATACCCCATTCGTGGCAAAGTACGACGAGATGTGCATTCTTTTCTGGGTCTTTCGGCACCAATGTTGTACTGGACTGTCAGCTGACTAACTGTAGCCCGTCTGTTGCTCTGCACAATTCGTGTCAGCCTCCTTTGGCCTCTTTCATCAATGAGCCATTTTCAACCACTGGCCTGCCGTTGGCTGGATGTCCTTTGGGTGGTGGACCATCCTTGATACACACGGGAAACTGTTGAGCGTGAAAAACCCAGCAGTGTTGCAGTTCTTGACACACTCAAACCGGTGCGCCTGCCACCTACTACCATACCCCGTTCAAAGGCACTTAAATCTTTTGTCTTGCCCATTTACCATCTGAATAGCACACATACACAATCCATGTCTCAATTGTGTCAAGGGTTAAAAATCCTTCTTTAACCTGTCTCCCCTTCATCTACACTGATTGAAGTGGATTTAACAGGTTACATCGATAAGGGATCATAGTTTTCACCTGGATTCACCTTGTCAGTCTATTTCATGGAAAGAGCAGGTATTCCTAATGTTTTGTACACTCAGTGTATACATATAGGTAATTTTTTTTTTTCTTCAACCTTTTGCTGCCAATGTGCTGTAATTTTGATACTACGATGTTGATTAAAAAATGCATCATATCTCAGCCGTCCAACCAGCAATTTTGTTTTTGTTTTTTTTTTCCACCGAGTCATAGCCATGACTATGGTGAATGCCTCCTTGCAATTGGTTTGGGGCTGATGAAAAACTATTTGGGCAAGAGCAGTAAAACTTATTAAACAAATCAGGCATGAGGCATTTATTTATTTATTGCATTTATATAGCGCTTTTTATACAAACATATCATAAAGCACTATACAGTACATAGCAGAAAAAACAAACAAACCACAATACATTTGTATTTACAAATCACAGCTTTATTACATGCGCTTAGCACAGTGCTTTAAAGTTTAATTCAAAAGACGCCACCTGACAACTATGGATTTCCAGGCGAGATTCTCTCGTGTACCTGAAAGACCTTTAATTAGAGTGCTTTTTCGCTGTGTTTTCACTCGCACCACAATTCCCTCGACTATTGAAGTTACAAAACATGCACTGAGCCCTTCTTCTTGTTCGTGTGTGGACAAGAGTAATCACTCGGGTTACAGTGCTGCACTACAATCTAAAACAAGCCCCTGAAAGTAATTTTACACAAGGGAACCTGCGGCCGTTTGAAAATTTAAATTGTTCACTACATCACAGATAAACTGCACTGCAAGGATCTCTGGCTGAGCCTGCACTGCTCTGCACTTACACCCCCAGGAGGGATGAAGAAAAGATCAAGACATCAGTGTGGAGGACAATGTGTACACTGTTATCACAGCTCTGTCATTTATAGGATCTCTGGCATTTTATGTCCTCAGAACTCCGTTCTTTTTATCACTTGAAACAAATTAGCTTCTGATTTATCTGTTTTAAAGTAAAATTGATTGAGTTCACCCCTACGGAGTTTGCTTTAGGGATCTAAGCAGTAGCCGATCTTAATATTGCAGCCCTAAAATGTATAAACATGATTTTTCACAGACTCAGAGGCCGATGTAAGGATAGACGCAGTGCAAACAATTGTGGCTGCAAAATCCAAACAGCCTAGCGGTCAGGCCATTATTTTGCACTGCGGCCTGTGTAAGCTTAAGAGCAATGCAAATTACTCAACAGACACACACATAATGAGCTGCAATCACGCAGTCATGATAATGAGGTTCGCAATGAGCGCCCCTGTGCATCAGGGTTTTTAGCAGCTGCAGTTACAGCCCAGAGGTGAGGTGAGTTAGGAGTACAGCAGCAGCTGGCGCTGTATGAGATTTGAGGAGCATGAAAATGTTTTGCAGCCGCAAATCACTTTGCAGGTATCCGTACATCAGCCCCTTAATTTCTATGTTTTATTAATGTACATAGTAAAGGTCAATACATCACCATGGGGGAAAAACAGCATCAGAATTAATACAAAGAGTGGCAGTAATTAGATCTGCAGCTGTAACGTTTATTAAAATAGACCCCTGCTGAATGTGTGAAAATCTGTAAGTAGTTGTTGGTATCAAATCAAAATCATTCAGCTCCAAACTTACTATTATTGACTTCCAAATGAGCTACATACATACTACATACTACATAGAACTACATACTTTAAAGTCATGCAGGTGTATTTACTGTACTATGTTTCATTTTAAATTATCACCCCAAACTGTTTTAATACTAGAACCACTGGATTTTCGAACTACCTAGAACCACCACATGGGTCATTTTGACCTATACATTTATGAAGTGCTATATGAAAATAAAAGACATACTATCGGACACAACTCAAAAGCTTTATTCATGAACATCATATCTAACATTTGCATCGCAGAAACACTATTTAAATAGAAAATTAAACATAAATGGCTTTATTTTCAAAATGAGCGCATATACAACACAAATACACACAGTGAAAAAATATAATAAAATATGCATTTCAAAAGAAACGGGTATGTATTTTGGTTTTACAGTTTTGTATGTATGTACCCGTTTACAGGTGTAAACAGCTACATACATACAAACCTGTAAAACCAAAATAATTTACCTAACCTAATTTTTGTGATATCTAATATAATACTACATAAAAAGAAAATATAACACTACTTCCGGTATGACGGCTGCATTGTACTCTATGGAGGAGCGTACGCGTCTGCCAGCTGACTGTGCCTGCATCCAGGAGCTGTGTTGTAAACAAAGACACAGTTCCATTTAACAATATTGTACATACAAACCTATAAAACCAATTTTTTTTTTTCTAAAAGTAATATATAAACAAGAATATATAACATACGTTTCATATCAGGCACATAAATTGTTATCCTACCAGTAATTTCAGTTTGCAGTATGCATCTGAGTACAGTTTGCCGTATTCCAATCAGAATGACTACCTTCAAGATTAAATATTTTTTCTGATATATTCCCAGTTGCATTTCGGGAACAAAACGAATGATTGATGTCTCCCAGGTACATTGAGAAATAAAGCAGCTAGGCTTTCACTGAGTTGGCATCTTGGTGCAATTGTAAAAATCCACAATCATAGCAATCTCTGTCTCGTAGTAAGTCTACAAACAAACAAAGGCTTGAAATAAAAAAATGTGTGCTAGGAGGAGTAGTGTCTTGTTTGCTGCATTTACAAAAAAATATTATATTTTACGCTACATTTTAAAAAAGACATCTATTGTAATGCATATGTCAAATTGACACATGTGGAGATTTTAGGTAGAACTGCTTATAACTTTATAAATTTTTGCAATTTTGGCTATCAAACGCCATCATGATATTTAATTCATATATTTAGGAAATGTAAAAATAGATACGCACATACAATTTACAACGGAAGAGTAATTAATATTTTAAATCCAAAATGGGTCAAATTGACTCACATGGCGGTTCTAGTGTTAATCTAATGCTTTGCCTTATTATTCATTTTAGTGTTAAGACAGTCAGGATGATCCTACACTTCTAAATGAAAGTTTACTTTGTATGTAAGGACCAAGGGATTTGTGCTTTGCTACAAAACAAAAATAAAACAAAATAATAAAAAACAAGAAAAAAAGAACCTTCTGTCTTCTGTCCATCTTTTATGAGACATATCACCAAGTTCCGTTAACCAAAGGACCCCATGCTAACCAGAAATATCAAACCTGTTTCAGAATATTTAAAAGGTCTGAACGCACAAGATATTGCAGGCTGACTGAAGAAATATTTTAAAGCTGCTAAAGAGGCTTACAGCACATGACATATGCCAAATAAAAGTATCAGTATATTGCAGGATTCAAGAAATACAAGACAAAAAGTTAACTCCATTACAACAGTTATGTGGTTTCGGGCAACAATTTTCAACAAATAAATCTTACATTTCTAAACCTGTATGTGATATTGCGCACACAGTCTATAGCCTACTGTATGAAAAGAAATCTAAATAACATAGCCATAGGCATCAAATAACAAGTCCTGACATACCTAAAATCACTTGAGGTGTAGCTGGTTTTCAACTGCCTGTTATTTCACATTCAGCAGGACACTAAGGGGCACCCAATCTGAGTTATATATATATATATATATATATATATATATATATATATATATATATATATATATATATATACACACACACACACACACACAGTACTGTGCAAAAGTTTTAGGCAGGTGTGAAAAAATGTTAGAAAGTAAGAATGCTTTCAAAAATAGACATGTTAATAGATTATATGTATCAATTAACTAAATGGAAAGTGAGTGAACAGAAGAAAAATCTACATCAAATCAATATTTGGTGTGACCACCCTTTGCCTTCAAAACAGCATCAATTCTTCTAGGTACACTTGCACACAGTTTTTGAAGGAACTTGGCAGGTAGGTTGGCCCAAACATCTTGGAGAACTAACCACAGTTCTTCTGTGGATTTAGGCAGCCTCAGTTGCTTCTCTCTCTTCATGTAATCCCAGACAGACTCGATGATGTTGAGATCAGGGCTCTGTGGGGGCCATACCATCACTTCCAGGACACCTTTGACTCATTAAGTATCTGCCTGTACTTCTCAGCATTGAGGAGACCATTAATTCTGACCAAATCCCAAACTCCATTTGCAGAAATGCAGCCCCAAACTTGCAAGGAACCTCCACCATGCTTCACTGTTGCCTGCAGACACTCATTTGTGTACTGCTCTCCAGCCCTTCGGCAAACAAACTGCCTTCTGCTACAGCCAAATATTTCAAATTTTGACTCATCAGTCCAGAGCACCTGCAGCCATTTTTCTGCACCCCAGTTCCTCTGTTTTCGTGCATAGTTGAGTCGCTTGGCCTTGTTTCCACGTCGGAGGTATGGCTTTTTGGCCTCAAGTCTTCCATGAAGGCCACTTCTGACCAGGCTTCTCCGGACAGTAGATAGGTGTACCAGGGTCCCACTGTTTTATGCCAATTCTGAGCTGATGGCATTGCTGGACATCTTCCAATTGCAAAGGGAAGTAAGCATGATGTGTCTTTCATCTGCTGCAGTAAGTTTCCTTGGCCGACCACTGCGTCTACGGTCCTCAACGTTGCCCGTTTCTTTGTGCTTCTTCAAAAGAGCTTGACAGCACATCTGGAAACCCCTGTCTGCCTTGAAATTTCTGCCTGGGAGAGACCTTGCTGATGCAGTATAACTACCTTGTGTCTTGTTGCTGTGCTCAGTCTTGCCATGGTGTATGACTTTTGACAGTAAACTGTCTTCAGCAACCTCACCTTGTTAGCTGAGTTTGGCTGTTCCTCACCCAGTTTTATTCCTCCTACACAGCTGTTTCTGTTTCAGTTAATGATTGTGTTTCAACCTACATATTGAATTGATGATCATTAGCACCTGTTTGGTATAATTAAGAACATAAGAACATAAGAAAGTTTACAAACGAGAGGAGGCCATTCGGCCCATCTTGCTCGTTTGGTTGTTAGTAGCTTATTGATCCCAAAATCTCATCAAGCAGCTTCTTGAAGGATCCCAGGGTGTCAGCTTCAACAACATTACTGGGGAGTTGATTCCAGACCCTCACAATTCTCTGTGTAAAAAAGTGTCTCCTATTTTCTGTTCTGAATGCCCCTTTTTCTAAACTCCATTTGTGACCCCTGGTCCTTGTTTCTTTTTTCAGGCTGAAAAAGTCCCTTGGGTCGACACTGTCAATACCTTTTAGAATTTTGAATGCTTGAATTAGGTCGCCACGTAGTCTTCTTTGTTCAAGACTGAACAGATTCAATTTTTTTTCTTTTAGCCTGTCTGCATATGACATGCCTTTTAAACCCGGAATAATTCTGGTCGCTCTTCTTTGCACTCTTTCTAGAGCAGCAATATCTTTTTTATAGCGAGGTGACCAGAACTGAACACAATATTCAAGATGAGGTCTTACTAATGCATTGTACAGTTTTAACATTACTTCCCTTGATTTAAATTCAACACTTTTCACAATGTATCCGAGCATCTTGTTAGCCTTTTTTATAGCTTCCCCACATTGTCTAGATGAAGACATTTCTGAGTCAACAAAAACTCCTAGGTCTTTTTCATAGATTCCTTCTCCAATTTCAATATCTCCCATATGATATTTATAATGTACATTTTTATTTCCTGCGTGCAGTACCTTACACTTTTCTCTATTAAATGTCATTTGCCATGTGTCTGCCCAGTTCTGAATCTTGTCTAGATCATTTTGAATGACCTTTGCTGCTGCAACAGTGTTTGCCACTCCTCCTACTTTTGTGTCGTCTGCAAATTTAACAAGTTTGCTTACTATACCAGAATCTAAATCATTAATGTAGATTAGGAATAGCAGAGGACCTAATACTGATCCCTGTGGTACACCGCTGGTTACCACACTCCATTCTGAGGTTTTTCCTCTAATCAGTACTTTCTGTTTTCTACATGTTAACCACTCCCTAATCCATGTACATGTGTTTCCTTGAATCCCAACTGCGTTCAGTTTGAGAATTAATCTTTTGTGCGGGACTCTGTCAAAAGCTTTCTGGAAATCTAAATAAACCATGTCATATGCTTTGCAATTATCCATTATCGATGTTGCATCCTCAAAAAAATCAAGCAAGTTAGTTAGGCACGATCTCCCTTTCCTAAAACCATGTTGACTGTCTCCCAGTACCCTGTTACCATATAGGTAATTTTCCATTTTGGATCTTATTATAGTTTCCATAAGTTTGCATATAATAGAAGTCAGGCTTACTGGTCTGTAGTTACCTGGTTCAGTTTTGTTTCCCTTTTTGTGGATCGGTATTACGTTTGCAATTTTCCAGTCTGTCGGTACCACCCCTGTGTCAAGAGACTGCTGCATGATCTTGGTTAGCGGTTTGTAAATTACTTCTTTCATTTCTTTGAGTACTACTGGGAGGATCTCATCCGGCCCAGGGGATTTGTTTATTTTAAGAGCTCCTAGTCCCTTTAACACTTCTGCCTCAGTTATGCTAAAGTTATTTAAAACTGGATAGGAACTGGATGACATGTGGGGCATGTTGTCAGTATCTTCCTTTGTAAAAACTTGTGAAAAGTAATCATTTAATATATTTGCTATTTTTTTTTCTTCCTCTACGATTTTGCCATTTGTATCTCTTAGACATTTAATCTCCTCTTTGAATGTTCTCTTGCTGTTGTAATATTGGAAAAACATTTTGGAATTGGTTTTAGCTCCCTTAGCAATGTTCATTTCTATTTCTCTCTTGGCCTTTCTAACTTCCTTTTTGACTTGCGTTTGCAGTTCTGTGTACTCTTTCTGCGTACTTTCTTTTTGGTCCTTTTTTAATGCTCTGTAAAGTGCCTTTTTTCGCTGAATATTTTTTTTTTAATTGATCTATTAAACCATTTTGGCAATTTAGTTTTACATTTAGATTTGTCTACTTTAGGGATATAATTGTTTTGCGCCTCTAGTACTACATTTTTGAAGAACAACCATCCTTCTTCTGTGGGTGTTTTCTCTATTTTACTCCAATCTACTTCTGTTAGTCTCTGTTTCATACCTTCATAGTTTGCTTTTCTAAAATTGTAAACCTTAGCTTTAGTCATTACTTTTGGGGATTTAAAAAACACTTCAAATGAGACCATGTTGTGGTCTGAGTTTGCCAGTGGTTCTCTGACCTCTGTTTTAGTTATTCTATCTTCGTTATTTGAAAAGACTAAATCAAGGCATGCCTCCCCTCTAGTGGGTGCCTTCACAAATTGTGTTAGGAAGCAGTCATTTGTCATTTCCACCATTTCTATTTCATCCTTCGCGCTACCCACCGGGTTTTCCCATTTTATTTGGGGGAAGTTGAAATCCCCCATTAGTATGGCTTCTCCTTTGCTACACACATTTCTAATGTCATTGTATAACAGATTATTGTGCTCACCGTCTGAATCTGGCGGTCTATAGCATGCTCCTATTATTATGCCTTTTGAATTTTTGTCTGTTATTCTGACCCATATTGATTCGGTTTTATTTTCTTTGTCCAGGTTTAACACCTGGGCTTCAAGACTGTTTCTTATGTATAGCGCTACCCCTCCTCCTCTTCTGTCCTGCCTGTCTTTCCTATACAGTGTATACCCACAAATATTATATTCGTCCCCATCACTCTCAGATAACCACGTTTCTGTAACACCTATCACATCATAGTTACCTGTTAGTGCAGTAGCTTCAAGTTCTAGAATTTTGTTTCTGATACTTCTAGCATTTAGATAAATACATTTAATGGTTGTCTTACCTGAGTTGTTGTTCTTGTTTTGATGCGGTCTCCCTTCTGTTTTTTTGTTGATTTCTCCCCCCTTCCTTTCTAGTTTAAATGCTTCTGAACCTGCTCGAGGATCTTTTCTCCGAGTAGACTAGTTCCCTTGTTATTTAAATGCAGTCCATCCCGTCTATACAGATAGTCCTCGTTGTAGAATGTGGTCCAATGATCAAGATAGGTGAAGCCTTCCCGTGTGCACCACGTCTTCAGCCATTCGTTTTGATTAATTATTTCCAGCTGTCCATATGGTCCTTTGCAAGGTGCGGGTAGTATACCAGAAAATACCACAGTTTTGGTTTTCTCTTTTAATTTCCTTCCTAGCTCTCTGAATTTGTTTTGCAGGGATTTTGGTCTGTCTCTTCCAATGTTGTTTGTACCGATGTGGACGACTACTACCGGGTCGTCTCCTGTTCGTTCTAGGAGCCTGTCCACGTTTTCAGTGATGTGCTTGACCGAGGCTCCCGGAAGGCAGCACACTGTTGTAGTAAGGGGGTCCAAACTGCGAATTGAACTTGCTGTGTTTCTCAATATGGAGTCCCCAACAATCATGACCTCCCCTCTTTTTGCTGTCTGGTCACCACTGTCAATAGGGTCCTGGATGTTGTTCCTTTCATTCTCTTGTTGTTGGTTCTGCTCATCAAAATTCTGAAGTGACTCAAATCTGTTGGTTGTTTTGATTTCTGGTGGTTGTGTTTGACGAAGTTTCTTTTTTTCCCTGCTTCTGCCTACCTGAACCCAGCTGTTCTGACCTTCTATCTCCCTGGTGGCTTTCAGTCTGTTAGGGGTGATGCAGACTTCCATGAATTGTGGGTGTGCCAGTTCCTCAAGATCCTGTTGCTGTCTCACTTCTTCCAGCTCCATTTCTAGCATACTTACTAGTTTATGCAAATCCTGGATCGCGCTGCACTTTACGCACACTTGGTTTAGCTCCGCTGGGTTTTCTCGGATTTCCCACATCAAGCAGGTGTCACAGATTACTGGCTTGAAGACCATGTTGAGGTTTTTTTTTTTTTAAGTTTAGTTTCTTCTGCAGCTGTCAACCTGCTTTCAAACTGCTTCGAAACTGCTCTGTACTTTTCCACGCCTGTACTTCTCCCACTCGCTGTTGCTGGGAAGACTGCCTCGTTTAACTGCGTTGTTCTGCTGTGCTGTTGGCTCCTCCCAGCTGCTCCAAGTTTCAGCTTGTTTGTTATCAGAAAAACACACGTGGCTGTTTGACTTTGAGCTGCTGCTGCGTTTCCCCAATGTCCTCTGTTTTCTGATTAAAGCAATTCAAGATGCAATTTCTCCTTTCTGCTTCGAAACTGCTCTGTGCTTTTCCACGCCTGTACTTCTCCCACTCGCTGTCGCTTCCACTCGCTGTCGCTGGGAAGACTGCCTCGTTTAACTGCGCTGTTCTGCTGTGCTGTTGGCTCCTCCCCTGCCCGTGTCTCAAAACGGCGCTGAATTTGAATCAGCTGCTCCAAGTTTCAGCTTGTTTGTTATCAGAAAAACACACGTGGCTGTTTGACTTTGAGCTGCTGCTGTGTTTCCCCAATGTCCTCTGTTTTCTGATTAAAGCAATTCAAGATGCAATTTCTCCTTTCTGCTTCGAAACTGCTCTGTACTTTTCCACGCCTGTACTTCTCCCACTCGCTGTCGCTGGGAAGACTGCCTCGTTTAATTGTTTAATCATACAACTGACTATATGCTTAAGCCAAAGAGTGGTCACACCAAATATGGATTGGATGTAGATTTTTCTTCTGTTCACTCACTTTGCATTTAGCTAATTGCTAAATATAATCTATTAGCATTTTTTCACACCTGCCTAAAACTTTTGCACAGTACTATATATATATATATATATATATATATATATATATATATATATATATATATATATATATATATATATATATAGTGCACTCAGTTTATAAGAGTCACATCCGTCCCAGTTGTTCTGATTCTTATAAGTGATTGAGTTTTAAAAGCGGACCAATATGGTTACTGTGGTGCAGAATCAAACTTAGTATGAGAATGATAAGAGTTTGTTCCATGGCTGTAGTGTAATGGGTTGACCACTAGATGTCATGAGTTCCCGCATGTACGCACGCCCATGAAAAATCAACAGCTGCTTTTCCTTAACGAAGTATGGATACTAGTCAACTGGTTAACTGTTTGTTAAAGTTAATGACACCTCGATAGAAATGGCCTAGCCAATTTGTGATGGGGGTATAAAGGCTTAAGGAAGAAGAAGTAATAAAAAGAAACCAAAACTCGAATTCCACACAAGTACTGTTTTGTTAGTGCTGCAGCTGAGAGCGAGGTTTATTTTGATTGTTTTATTAGCGGTTGTTTCGCCACCGCAGTGTAAGAAAAATAACCAACACTGGTTTAAAACTGTAAATCAAGACTCCAGCCTGATAATTTACATTGCCCTCGGCCACTCTGTCTCATTACAATTAGCAAAAACATGCCATCAGTAGTTTAAGTACAGTATATAGATGCCAATGGTGCTCAATCACTGAGGACAATACGTGAAAACAAGTGCTCGTGGGTAAGCAGCTTGTTATATCATTGCGATTATGTGTAATCAAGGCTGCAGAATCCTATTTTACTACGTCTTTTACTTGGTCCCTAGATTAACTGCCGTGCGGTGTTACGTGTAATGGCCTTTCAATGAAAATGACATTACAGTACAGTATTTTACTGTCAGCACTATCACTGCATTTAAGCATCTGTGGCTTACTTATTTTCTGTTATGATGCAAATCTCACAGTTTTTCATTAAGCAGAGATGCAAAGCGCCACAATCCCCCCCACCTCCTCCTCCTCACTGTGCCACAATCCCACCCCCTCTACATGCATATCACACAATAACACTGCTGTACTCAGTATGTATTCAATGAATGTGCATTCACTTTATTGAAACACATTTTCACTAACAGAGAACACAAAAAAAAACATACCTGCACAATGCAGTGGCACAGTCGCAACTGATTACAAACAATGCAGTGTTTCCTGCATCATCCACGCGGTGTACGTGCCTAATCACGCAAGATGTGATCACATTCGAATTCAAAAACAGCTTTATTGGCTGTACAGGTCATTGCACTTGATTAAGTACCATATTATATGTAATCAGTTTGCCCCAAAGTTATTCTTATAAGCGGATTGCTTGATTCTTACAAGCGGAGTATTTTAGCATGGTTAGGAATGATTTTGTCCCAGTGGTTTTGATCACAATGTGGATGTATGCTTATATTAGTGATTCTTATAATGCCTATATATATAATATATATATAGATATAAGATATATATATATATAGATATATATATATATATATTTGTCCGTGGCACATTAGAAAGAAAACTAAACACATTATCTGTGAGGTGCTATAGTAACATACTGAACTACTATATATTTTTCCATAATAACAACAATAATAATAATAATCTATCAGACTAATACAATGTTAACAGCATAGAGCCCTCTTGAGAAAATTTTTGTACAGCGAAAATCGGTTTTTGGTCTTAATTGATTTCTTAATGTTTTTATTATATTTTTAAAAAAACAACCTTGACTTTTTTTTTTTGTGGGTAAATCTTATCCCATTCATACACAATGTACTATGGGCCCCTGCATAACTGGTATGCAGGTACGCATGTGAACCAATAAAGAAAAATGCAGACTTCCATTTTGTTCTTTAAGACACAAAGGCACAATGTCAGTACATTTAACAGGAAACCACTTTTCATAAAGGCAGCGAGGGTGCTCACGCTTGCAAGGTGAGCCATGCCTGCCTAACCTCTGGATATTTTCTGGAGACTCATGTGCTCCTGAAACAACCAAAGATAACAGGGGTATCTATCAAGCCATCCATTCAAAGAGGGATGCAGTTACAGGGAGTGTCATTAAGGAAGCTCAATGGCGCTTCGCTTAGCAAACTGAGCAGGGGTGAGAGGAGGTGTCGATGTTTGAAAGCTGTTACATTTAAATGTGAGCTTAAAAAAATATATACATTTACTTAATAATTTAGCTTAAAATAATATATTTTTCACTCTCAGTTATATCCTTATATAAATAATGTGTTAAACACTAATAAAGTGACAAAGTGTTTGGGTTTTTGATTTTGAATCCCCAGGGCAGCAATATGGTGGAAGGATACTGAAATAAATAGAATGTGTGATGATTTGTTAAAAGTTTTAATACCCCCTCCCCCAATGAAATGGATATACTTAGGTTCATCAGGTCATGAAAATGAGTTAAAATACTAACTAAGTAAGAAAAAATGTAGCTTAATATGACAGGAATCCAAGATATGCTGTCCTATACCTGGTTAAAATATTTTTTTTATAAAATAAGTTACTATCCAGACCACCTGCGATGCCCAGTAAATTAAGCTAGAGGTTTCATTTTAGCTCCATTGTAAAAGGCTCTGTGCAAATAAAGCCTCTTGAGGCTGCAGGAGCTCTGGAAATGTTCATAACTGTACACACAAGACTCAGTACTAGGCCTGGCAGCTCAAAATGCAGTGGATACAGCAAGCAGAAAATCAATGCCAGCCTTCCACAATAGCCTTCCATTTTACTGGACCGTTTCCAAGTTGCACTCAGTTAGTAGTGCATAAGGAGTCCCTTCTGCAAGCCCTTCTAATTCTAATGTGGCACGAATGCTAACAGCAAGGCTGTTTATACAGTGCTGCTTAAAAGCAGCTTTGCTTAAACTGAAACAATAATGTAGGTCACGATTGTGAAAACAGTGATTCTCTGACATGGCACTGCTGTTTATGATCAACGTTGTGTTTTATTTTGTATCACACAGGCTGCCAAATTAATAGTGACTCTCACAGTTCTGAGGACCAGTGCTTAAAGACACAGTCGTGCCCCCCACCCCCCCCCCCCAGTTGGCAGGATGTATCTGCAGCTAGAAATAGAGGCTTTTGATGTTGTCATTTTGAGACCTCCGTCTGCCAATCTAATGGTTAAAGTCACAATACATATTTACATCTACTAAGCAGAATCGAGAATGCAATATTTTGGCAGCCAGTTTAGTTTGCTTCCGGTAAATGACTGAACACACTGCACGATTTCTTTAAAATGTCTTCAACAAAAAAAGACACCAGCTGCATCAAAGATTGGAAACATTTTTGCTAAAGAGTGCTCTGTCCAGTACAAGAGGAAAATTAAAGTATCTGTTGTCATTTTTACATGTATTTATGTCTTTATTTTGTGTGATAATTCACTGATAGTGAAAATAGAATGTCTTTCAAAAGTGTACATAAAAAATAAAAAAAATTCTACAATTTAGCATTTCCTTTTTACGTAAGCATATTAAATATACCTCACCAACTACTCCACTCAGCTCCTAGTTCAGTCCCTAGTACTGTCCCACCTTGAAAACTACATACTTCGACTCCCACCTGGCTGGCCTCCCTCCTCTCCAGCTCATCCAAAACTCTGCTGCTCGCCTTGTCTTTTCCCTTCCTCGTTTCTCCCACGATACACCGCTGCTCTGCTCTCTGCACTCCCTACCGCTGCTCACATCCAATTCAAAACTCTTGTACTCGCTTACCGGTGTCTTGACCGCTATCTCCAGACAATCATTTCTCCCTACAGCCCCTCTTGCTCCCTCTGCTCCTCCACCAATAGTACCAGTACTTGCAACAGCTTGTACTCGCACTGAACTATCTACTTCTGCTCTTAATTATAACTATTTCCTGTATGTTGTATTTTAATTTGTACTCACTTTTTTTGTAAATGCTCTTATTTGAAATAATTTTTAACCATTTATTGTACTTACTACGTGCTCATACTAGACTTTACTTGTATAAGCAAATATTTTTTATTTAAGTTAACTGCTCTACTGCAGGGAAGAAAGGCCCTGCAAGTAATTATAAGGGGCAGGGCAAAGCCGTGCTTGTAAATGTGTTGTAAACACTTTATTTTTTATTTTTAAAACGGATGTATGTACTTTGTCTTGATTTAAAAAAAAAAAAAACATGTATTATGAGTTATTTTGTGTTTATTTAAAATGAGTATGTTTTGTTATTGTTTGTTTTGAATGTGTTCTGGCAGAGGCAGTGTTAGCAGCTCGTCTCTGCCAGATAGCTTGTGTGAATGCATCGCTGGCAATCTGTGATTATTGACTGCCGGCCATGCAAACTAAAACTTGTGCAGAATGTGACCATCTCTGTATTCGATAACTTTTTATTAATTCTGAGATGGTCACAGGTATAAAAGCCTATAGCTTTTGTTGTTCTGGGTGGGTGTTCAGGAAGGAGGAACGAGGTAAAACAAAAGCAGAAAAAGTAAAAGAATTAAAACAATTGCTATGCATGCAGGAAGCACTGTGTTTGTTTTGAGTGTCGGCAGATTTAGGTGTTCGTGACCTGTTTGGTTTAAACCTTTTATTTTGGCTCTCTTAAAATACTTATTTTATTTTTGTTCCAATAAAAACATCGCACAAGAGCGCATTTCACTCTTGGTACCTGTCTGTGTGTTTATCTGTCAGCTTTCTGCTCTGGGAACACTTTTTTTTTTTTTTTTTTTTTTTTTTTTTAGAAAAAAGGTTTTTTTTTTTTTTTTTTTTTTGGTGAAGAATGAAGAGATCTGAGGGATGGCTGAGGCACCCCAGTACCCCTGTAACTGAGAACAGAGGAGCGACACCTGCTGGGGGACAGCCATCTGGATATCCACCAATTAAAACTGTCCTGTGTTTGAATTGGTGGCCTCACACCATGGCCACCAATTATAACACACAGACAAACAGGTAGATCCAATTAGTATAAAATCGAAGTACAACAAACACTGGGTGTTAGCGTTTCAATGAATCAAAAACCAGATTTCCAGAAAAAAACCTTTACTCCCTTCCTAAATAACAGAACTAAGCTGTCATGCTTGTATTACTGCAGAGATACAGTGACTGCACGGGCAGGCAGGGATTGCAGATGGCTGCTGTGATTGGATGATAAGCAAAATAAAGTATTATGGCAGTCTTGCCTGCTGACATTAACAGAAAGGGCAAAACTCCTATCTCGTCTAAAGCAACGGGTCTTTTTTGTCGTGGGCTTTTGTGTGATATGCATCTGTGTGTGTTCCTTTTTTTTAAAAGGCTGCTATGCCACCACACGCATTAAAGAAAAGAGCTTTCATAATGCATGTTTATAAGGGACCATTAAATTAAGATAAAATTTCTGAGAAGACTATTTAGCTTTAAAAGAAATCCTTCATCTTCAATGAAGCATTTTTTGAGCTGTGAGAAACGATACAGCCACCAGACAATAGACATGCAACAATATCTAATTCTCTGGTGACCTGTGGCAATACCACACAATGAGCAAGTAGCAGGTCCAGGAGAGTCTCCCTGTAGCTCTATATTCAGCACAGAACAATAATCCAAGAACGAAACAAAAGACCATAAAGCACTAGAGAATAAGGATTGTTTACATATTGCCATACCGTGGCATAAGTTCTTTGATATGGTTTAGCCCAAGACCTTTGCGTAACCCATAGCTACAGATTCTACACACAATCAGTATTGCCAACTCCTACAGATTCATCGCGAGACACGCGATATCTAAGTTAAATTAAGACCCGTTCGCGATCTAGCGACAGTACTGCTGGATCTCGGGATTTTTCACTTTTCAAAAGGCATAAGTTAGTCATGGCAGAAAACTCAAAGAAGCACAAGCACTGTAGACGCAAATTCAACCCAGACTGGAGCAGCTGCTTTCCAGTGCCTTCATACTGCTAAACATGCAACACTCCAGTAGCTGTCATCACAGCAGATATCTGTATAGCAGTAACAGGTACAGTAATTGTTATTTGTATTGTTGAATGGTGATCTGTCTGACTTTGTTATGCATTTTGAGAAGCAGTAATACAGACTTGAAAGAGGTTTGAGGTATTATAGACTCAATGTAGCTGTTGTTAACGAGGTTTAAAAACTAACTCAAAATATTTGAAATATTGGTTTATGTTTTGAAAAATAAAATCTCGCGAATCGGATGGCAAATTTCTTGATTTCTAAGAGTTTGCCTCATGATTTTTGCAGCGGTGGGGTTGGCAATACTGCACAATTCTATTTATTATTTTTTTTAACCGTTCCTTAAAATAACAAGTAGATGCCAAGCAGGTATCAAGTTACTGAAAACAAGAAGCCAAGAAAACTGCAGTAGGCTGATGTCTGTTAATAAATCAATAAGTAACCCTTTGTGCTATGCAACCACATCCCCATTAGTTCTGCAGCGCCTGATTAGTAACCTAACCTGGGAAACAGTTCAAAAGTGTTTTATGCCAGACCTGCCAACGGTACTCCAAACCATCTAACCTGACACCAATATAGATATGCTGCTTTAAAAAAACAACAAAAAAAAAAAACGGTAATCAGCACTGAACCATTAATCATTTTGAATCATTAGTCTCAAGAAATAAAACACCCAAATAGCCTAAGTTTAAATATGGTATTTACTTTAGTTATTGTTATTATTTAATTCAGACTAAAATGTGTTACTGGACCTATTCAGTAGCCAGGTATTCTTAGCTCTGTTCCACAGCAACTTCAAAGCTGTCTGTGAGCAGCAGGACAGTATGTAAATTACTCCTTTTCTTAACTCTCTCGCACCCAATCCCTACTGACTAGCACTGTTCAGGTCTGAAAACGCCAGTGCACCAAATTAAATGCAGTCAGCTGACAAAGTCACTTGACTATACCTTATTAATTTGTACAAAAATACAAGATCCACAAAGCTGTATATTCCCTTAAAGATTTTCTAATACACTCTTCAGGTCCCCATAAAAGTGTCAATTAGAACCTACTCTGCTTTAACAGTGGAAATCCTCAGTCTACCATTGCAGGACCTTGCCTAGATTCCCAGCGTATATGTTTCTATTCAACAGCTAAGCCCCAAGCCTCTTGTAACAAAAAGATGATATTTGTCCAATGTAGCCAAATGCAAAATAAGCAGCCTCATAAAATGCCCTAAGCTGTTACATGACCATGCTGTACAAGTATGGCTCATAAGGCAATGAAATTTATAGGCTGCTTTCCTATAAATACACCGAAGGGTCATCTGAGACATATTTGCTTCACACTAAATATAAACAAGGGCCTCTATTTTATCTCCCAACGTGATGCTATCACTTGAAAATGTTTTCAGCTAACACATATCAAAACCTTAGAATGCATACATTATTTCTGTATACACCCACACATTCGCAGATATTTAAGTGGTTCTAGATACAGCATATTACAAGTTCTCTCTGGAAGTGTTAAAGTATGAAGTTGGTTGTTGATATGTTCTCAAAATTTCAAGATAATTTTGAATCAGAGATTTGGTACACGATTAAACATATATTGAATAATTATTATCAATATTGTTAGTATAGACTACAGACTTAAAACGTGAAACAACTAGTTGTATATACTTTAAACAAAACAAGAGGTACAAATTAAGTTCAAGTGCAAGAGAAATCAAAGAAGGACAAGTATACATTAAAAACAAAGGGGCCAGGTGATTTACAGAACTATTGTACATCTTTCTATTGTAGTCTCTTGGTGAGAAAACATTGTATCATGCTTTGCTCATTCATCTTGTAATCCCTCCTGTTAAGCTTGCTTTAGTTTAAATGAATAGAAATTTAAGGGGGAACTTTGTACAAGACACAGCAATATTTGGGTAATCAACATTTGGGGAGGAGGGAAAGCTGGTGTACAGTTAAGTAAAACTGTGAGAGAGACAATGGGAGCCAGTTCTGTGACTGGAAGTCAATTTACTTTAACTGGCAGTCAATAACTTTAGTTACACTTCGATTCTTTATAGTAGCTTATAAGAATTTGCGTTAATGCCACATAAAATGTAATTCATGCCCTGACTCATAACCCTGAAATGGATATTATGCTGAAAATAAAAATACAATAAATAATAATAAATAATAATTGCATTTTTTTCTTTTCAGAACTGTTAAGAGTTTTGTAGTACAGAAGGCACAAACATTTAGAAGGCTGTTCGGAACACAACACACTCAACGTTTTGAAATCAAAACACTATTTAAATAGAAATAAATTGCTAAATTGTGAATATCCCCTTTTTAAACATTGGAATGTTACTGCTAAATATAAAGTCGCTGAAAAGCAGCCAAGTAAGTTGGACACGTCTCACCCTCCTGGCAGGAACCATGTATAGTTCCTTGAATAAACAGTGATCTAAAGATACAATGATTGTTAATGTGTGCAAAGCCTTTCTCTTATTCTCCATTTTTAATTTAATCACCATATGCTGTGTTTGTAGCACAGGTTTAACTAGATTTGAAATCAGTTACTCTGCATCATCTTGCCTCTTTTCCACTGTACAACTGATCCGCGCCAGGACCGTACCGATTCCTCAAGGTGCAGTTAATGGGAGCCTGGGTTGTTTTGACAGTGCAGAGCAGAGCCGTGCTACTGACGTCACATGCAACCAAAAGACGGTTTTTATTAATTATTGTTATTAACTCAGTTTGCCAAAAATCGGACACAAATGAGCTTTAATTGCATCTTTTTATAATAGCTTTTTATTTTCTATGCTGTCTATCTTTTACTTATGTTTCCTGAACAACTGCACTTGAGTTCCTTTTATGAATGCCAGCACCACCGTGGGAGAGTGTGCTCCTGTTCTATCAAACAAATCCAAGAGCCGTTTTGGAAACAGAGGGCAGGAGGCAGTAAATTCCATATCTTCATCAGTACTACTGACCCTGGTGCAAAACCTCACAACTGGCTACATCCATCACTGCTGAAACATAATCTTTCAGTGAAGGACAGCTGCACTGGGAAGCAGCTAAGTGATGCCATCCCTTTTTTCCTCTCGCCTACTTAGGGTCTGATTGAAATCTTCTCAAAGAAACTTAAAAACAACAGCACACACTAGAAAAGACATATCAGCTACACTGTACCAACCAAGTAAGAACCGTTCCTGGCCACTGTCTACAGTATTGGGAATAACACACGCAGTTAGTTGTCCATCAGGATGCTGAATAGAATTAAACAATGAGAGTAATGTGTACCTGTGACAAAGTGCCCGCCCCTGTGTGTATTTTCTGTTATATGTTGTGTGTGGTGTGTTAAATGTTGGTGTATAGTCATTGGTACACAGGATATAAATGGGTCTGTGTAACACAAGTGTTTTAAAATGTATATTTGTATTTAGGCACGAGGATTGCACAGCACTTCACGTGCAAGTAAAATGTAATATGTAAGCACGGGAAATTGCACTTTATTAAATTCACGTGCAGTTGTACCGCGACTCCAATTGAATGATTGATTAGAGGTCGAGTCTCGGTACAGCTGCATAAAAGCAGCACGTTTTCACATACTCGGGGTTGTGTGTTCAGGAGTGGAGAACGGGGGACAGAGAGAGAGAGAGAAGCATAATTATAAATATCAATTGATTTGTGTAGCGTTCGTCCACCCTGTTTTTTGTCAGTGTCTATTCGTTTTGTTTGTCTATTTATTTTGACCTCACGTGCCATGTGCTGTTTTTGTTACAAACCTTTTACTTTCTGTCTGTTTAATTATTAAACTGTGCATCAGCACCTTCACCAATCCAAAACCTGTGTTCTCAGTCAGTTCCTGTTTCTGGTCTGTCGTCACCCACTGCGGCCGTCTTTGTGTCAGTACCGTACTTATTACTTCAACCTTTCAAGTAAACTGATTATTGAAACATCAAAATAGCATTACTCTGGAAACAAATCGATACGTTGAAGCTGCATTTCCAGTCAGTGAATTTAAACAATCAGTACCAGGCACAGCAAAGGTCAGACTTGAGTAAGGAGGTGGGGATGATTAAAGACAGAGGAATCAGACCCAACTGAAAGTCATGAAAAGAAGTGTTAGTTTATTGCAGGAATGTGCAGCATTCTTCAAATACTAGACGAGTTTACCATTTGTCACATTCATGCTTATCTGGCACAGCTCTTGACCTGCATTGGATTCATTAGCCGGCTGTTCCCATGACCTCAACAGTCAAACAGCTTTTGCTGAGAGTCAGTAGTTTGGCTACTACTGAAATTAGGTAGATCATACTGAGAGATTATGGAAAGCAACACTATACAGCAGGGGTGTGCTGTTCATATCGTCCGACGCCCGGAACGACATGATTTGTACGAGGGACAAGTTATATTAAATAAGTTTTATACTTTGCCTGTCGGACAAATACTTTTTTTCTTCTTTAGCCACAACACACTGTTGCTATTAGAACTCCAGCAGATTTCTAGGGAGTCATGCAAGGCTCTTAAAACTGCGGAAGTCTCGCACATACAAATGAAAATAAAAAATAAAAAAAATGCGTAACCTTAAACCTCAAAGCAAAAATAAAGAGTACACAAATACAAATATCCTTTTAATTCACAAACTCTCAGTCACACACGGTAACAAGCATATTAAGTTAATACAACACTTCTATTACACTGCCTTTATCTGCAGTAGGAGCCCAGTAAAGTTTGACCGCCAGCTCTAGGAAGAAAATTACAAAAACCTTTAAAATATAAGTAAAGGTTTACCAATGTATTTATTTTATAAAAAGGTACTTAAATCGGGTGGTTGGCAGTAGGTTTTTAAAGCTATAGATTGACTTAATTATTTTTAATACAACTTTGCGCTGTGAGACCGACAGCGCAACGCCCACTGCAACGTCCACATAACAAAATTATTTCTTTCTCCAATGGCAATACAGGAAACCAAAACACATGAAACAAGTGTCTGGGTAATGTAGTTTAGAAACCAATCATTTAAAGTTTAACCCTTCTGGTGAACATTCTACCTGCTTGAGGTCTGACTGACATAACGTGACTGACGGGCTTATGTATCAGGACAAATATCTACCTAAAGTTTACCGTATTATACCTTTCTAAACAGCTGAGAATCTGAAGATTATTAAGAGAATAACGTTTTCACTCTATAATGAAATATACCCTAAGATTTCCTTGTTTGAACGTAAAAAATACATTTTAAAATGTACTCAAATTCACTCCATAGTGTAATTTCATGATCTCCTACCTACAACTGTAAACATATCAGCGGTAACCACAGCTGTCAGGAAGTAGGATCAGAAATCATTTTATAAATATCGTGTCTGGTTTTCATTTCACACCAAATTGTTTGATGGGTGCGTAATGTGAAGTAGTTCGCCATGAGATTGACCTGCCAACTCATCAACATCTTCTGTAAAAAAAAAAAAAAAAAAAAGATTTTGGGTCGGTAAGCATTCTTGGTTATGTAAGCAATTTAGTATGTGCTCTGTTATCGTTGCGCTTCAAAATCATGGTATACGGTAATAAAAACCAAAACCCAAGATATTAAAATGTTGCAACTCATAATAAAAAGGTATGTCTATCTGCTGGTGCGTGAAGTCTGACGTAGTTTGAATCTTTTTAGTTTAATAATTATTTAGTTTTATTATTATGTGTCATGCACAAACATTAGCTCAGTTTTGGCAAGTATGTTTGAACTGAATTACATTTTCTTTATTTGATTACAAAGCAGAAATTATTAATAATCATTAGCTGATTGTGTTCATGGTTTAATAAAGTAAAATCCTAAAGGCTATATTCTATTTCTGATTTTTTTTTATTTTCTTTTTTTTAATTGCACACCCGTGTACAGTAATTGTTACCTGCTTGCGTGCCCATAAACATAATTCATGGTTTCAAATTATGTACACCAATTATATTAAATACTCAGTATACTTTCACAAATGCCTAACACAAATTATGAATCTTTCACTAACCAATAAAACAGAATCGCTTTCTATATATGTTTCCTTTTTTCTTTTTTAACTAAGAACATATGGAAAGCCCACACAGACAGCTGTTTTCATCATTATTAACTACAAATGTATAGTATTTCTGAAAAGGAAAATGCTTTTTTTTTTTTTTTTTTTTTTTTTTTTTATATACACTACCGGTCAAAAGTTTTAGAACACTCCCATTTTTCCAATTTTTATTGAAATTTAAGCAGTTCAAGTCCAGTGAATAATCTGAAATGGTAGAAAGGTAAGCGGTAAACTGTCAGAGGTTAAAAAAAAAAGTTTAGGTTACCAAAAACTGAAACATAATGTACATTCCAGAGTTATACAAAAAGGCTTTTTTCAGGGAACAAGTAATGGGTTAACAACTTACAGCTGTTCAGCAGCAATGGAAGTAAATTAAGCCTTGAAAGTTGATGCTAACAATTCCTACAGGTGTCCCAACTTTTGCTGATTACTTACAAACCCTCTGTCTGTATAAAAGCAGTGTTGGAACAGCTGTGTTACTACACCCTCTTAAGCATTATTTGGACAGTATTGTACTGCAGGAAGTAGTATATTGCTATCATAATGGCGAGAAAAAGGCAATTAACAAAGGAAGACAGACAGACCATTATAACCCTTAAAAGTTTAGGTCTTTCCTTTACAGAAACTGCAAAAAAAGCCAAAGTGTAAATGAGTACAGTTTCCTACACCATCAAAAGGCACTTGGAAACTGGAGGAAACTCTGACAAGAAGAGGTCTGGCAGACCCAAAGCCAAAACAGAATCAGAAGACAAGTTTCTGAGAGACAACAGCTTGCGTGATAGGCTGCTCACAGGACAACAGCTTCAAGCACAGCTTAACACTGGTCGAAGTAAACAAGTCTCAGTTTCAACTGTGAAGAGAAGACTTCGAGCTGCAGGTTTGACAGGTCGAGTGGCAGTAAGAAAGCCACTGCTAAGATGGCAAAATAAGAAAAAAGAGGCTTCCCTGGGCCATGAAGCACTGCCAGCGGACTACTGAAGACTGTAAGTGAAGTCTGAAGTCTTATGGACCGATGAATCAAAATTTGAAATCTTCGGTTCATCACGCAGGGTTTTTGTACGCCGTCGAGTAGGCAAAAGGATGGTTCCTTGGCGTGTGACACCAACTGTCAACCATGGAGGAGGAAGCGTGATGGTCTGGGGCTCTTTAGTTAGATCCAGAGTCGGCGACTTACACAGAGTGAGTGGCACCCGAACAAAAACGGCTACCACAGCATTTTGCAGTGCCATGCAATACCCTCTAGTATACGCCTAGTTGGTCAGGGGTTCATCCTACAGCAAGATAATGACCCAAAACATACCTCCAGGCTATGTCAGAACTACCTTAGAAGAAAAGAATAAGACAGTAGGCTTCAAATCATGGAATGGCCAGCACAGTCTGCAGACTTAAACCCCATTGAGCTGGTTTGGGATGAACTGGACAGAAGGGTGAAAGCAAAGCAAACTACAAGTGCAACACATTTGTGGGAACTTCTGCAACAGTGTTGGGAAAAACTTTATGAACAATATTTGATTTCCATTGTAGAAAGAATGCCACGAGTCTGTTCGGCTGTTATATCTGCAAAAGGTGGCTACTTTGAGTAAAATTTAGATGAAATTTTGTTAAACAAAACGATTCCATGATTTCTTTTTCTTATCTCCAACTGTTTATTTGTTCTATGCTTTAATTTCAGAGTACATTGAGACATTAAACTGCGTAAATTTCAATAAAAACTGGAAAAATGAAGGCGTTCTAAAACTTTTGACCGATACTGTACATATCTGTATTACCATGCATACCATGTTGCTCAGCTTTAGTGTAACAGTGATGCAAAACACATTTTTTAATATAGCTACTGGGGGGGGGGGGGGGGGGGGGGGGGGGGGGCATAACATGTTGGGGGGCTGTGTCAAAAGTAGTTCATTCGAAAGGTGCTAATATCTAACAGACCATTTCTCTGCCAATAATATCTCGTAGATAGCTTTTACGTGGTGGGGGTGGGGGGGGGGTTTTGGGGGGGGGGGGGGGGGGGGGGGGGGGGGGGGGGGGGGGGGGGGGGGGGGGGGGGGGGGGGGGGGGGGGGGGGGGCAACATGAGACACAGCTTTCAATGTAAGTAATCTTTCCTACATCACCCGATTTCTCTGAAATAATGTACTATAGAAGCTTTTAGTGCAGCAATCCAAGGGTGAAATAATTCTTCTGCTTCTTTCCTGCCTGGCAAATCATTGATAATTTAGGAAGGAATATTTTTAAACACTGACTTTACTCTGCACAGTCAGTAGCTGTTTTACATTCACATTTATTCACACCTGTGCCGTTAAGTCCCAGAGATACAAAAAATACATATAATAATCTGCTAGATTTTCCACGATTATAAATTAAATATATTGCCACAATTTGCCACCCAACACTAATTGCTGTTTTCATCAGGAAGTGCTGCTTTTAATTTTAGACTGAGAATGAGACAACAGTGAACGGCAGGGACTGCCAAACACTTAAAACACCCATCAACAATGTATTAACACTTGGGAAGACTATTTAAAAATAAAGGTGTCACCTTTTAGCTTATAAAGGGTATTACACACAGTATAGTACAAAAACACCAGTCCTTCATTCGTGCACCAAATGTAATCGTATTCACTAACGTTTTTAGAGGCCATTTATACCAAAATCGCAGAACAGTGCCAACATGGTAAAAATAAAAATTGTAGCTAGTATCGGTCTGCATTTATCCAGCTTCTAGAAGGAATTCCCTTTTCAGTAACCACCCCCTCCCTCTTCATTACATAGAGAATAATGCATGGGGGGTTGCTACATAAACCCAGAGTTATTACGGGAATGTCAACTGGATGAGCCCATTGAAAAAACTGCTCGCCAGTTATTATTAGCTAATAATATAGCAGTCTCTCAGCTCTGAAAATCCTTACTGAACATCCACAACATTCAGCTTGGAACCTGCGTTTGCAATACCTGTGTCATTGCTGTGTTCCAATCTACATAACTGATATGTAGCACACACCATTAATAAATAAATAAATAAATAAATTCAAGACCTATGCATGTTTTTTGTTTTTGTCTTTTATATTATCCAGCCTGTCATGATTGAAAAATTAGAAATCGACCGCATTACAGCACAAGTGATCTGGCCCTAATTGCATAATGTCAAACTGGGAAAACTACTACTTAATGGAACTAGAATGTGTGAAACCTCCAAAAAAAAGCCTGTACTGCTGCCTTAGTGTGGATGTTAAAAGTGCTGACTATTGTCAAAATGTAGCCTTCCACCCCACACACTCACTCACACCGCACTTCCAAGACATTTTAAACACCTCACCAGTAACAGCCATTGCACTTTAACCTTTTAATAACATTTTCACTCATTGTAATACAATGCAAATGGATACAATTATGCATAATAAATTAAGAACTCATGGAGAAACCGCAAATAGTTTACTTAATCCGATGCACATACTGATGGTGTAGAAAAAAAAAAAATGTTCTGCATTATTTTACAATCAGATAGTCTTGATTCTTTGTGATAAATGCATGTATAAGTGGTCTTGTTGGGGCATAAATACAGTGAACAACAAAAATACTTTATAATGCCATCGCAATGGAAATGGATATGTTGATGGTAGATCTGTTACCTAGGTACACTTTATCCTTGCTCAAAAGAGTAATTCAATAACTCACTATACCTTTAACATTTACATAAGGTTGACAGAATTGGCAGTGTTGAATTACAGACATATTTTTTACAATGGCTTTATTAGTATACCATGAGCCCCTTTTGTGAACTTAGATGTTGCAATTGAAGCTGCAGAAAATAAATGCGCAAAGAGTAAGCAAACCTGTATGCGGTATTCCTCCAAAATTAATTTGCATATTATTGTTATCATTATTATTAATATTAGTAGCAGTCCTAGTCATAGTATTAATAATAATAATACTTAGAATAATAACAACAACAACTAGAAAGTCTGACAACCTCATATTTAGACTAACAGCAAATGTCTAAGCTTATGAGCATATATTGAAATTACAAAATGTCTCTTCAGTGGCAATCTTCATGCTAATGATCTAATTAAGTAGTCCTAATGAACTGATCTGTAGTGTATGCATTTTCTCTCAGTGTAAGGGAATGCACTGTGGCTTTGCCCCGGTGTTTATTGTAAAAGTCGGACTACCTAGTGCAGTGTTTGCAGGCCCCTAGTGGTTCAACAAGGACAGCACCGCCCAGGGAAGCCCTGATATCCAGCCCTGCGGCTACTCCCCCACCCCACCACTACAATGTCAAAGCTAGTCAACACATGAATATGGATTCTCTTCTTGGTATGATCACAAATAGACTGTATTAAATTACAATTACCATCAATTATCAACATGCAGAGGATACGTTTAAGTGGATTTGCTTTTCTGAGCCCAATAATTTAATTTTAATATGTTCGAACATAGAAATGAGGTACTTTTAAGGCTTTAAGTAATTTACCAAAGTAAGTGCACTTGCCATATATATTTTGGAAGGAGTTTGCAATAGCGCTTACAACACTTGATGCTTTATAGTCGATTCAGTTCAGTCTGAGGGACTGCAATATTATGACTAACTTTAAAAACATTTAAACAATAAAAGATACCAGCATTTACTGACATAATACTAGATTTTTTATAAATGCCTGATTCATTTCCAAGAACTGTAAGGCAACATTTCTACTCAGTTTGAATGAAAGTAATGGAAGCACTATTTGTACATGTATATGCTTTATTTATACCCTTGAAGAGCTGAACATATAATTAGCCCAGGTTCCAACTCAGAAGTTATTCTAAAACAAAGCTACTTTAGGAAATCCCATAAATTTAATAATTCAGATACATCAAAATAAAATATGCATATATTTAACAGACCCTGTGAAATCTGAATCTTAAAAGTCAATTGCCTAAATAAAACACGTTTTAAGAATATTGATAGATAGATATTGCCTGCAGCTCTAGACAATTTATTTTATATAAAATCACACACACATATACTAGAACTTTGTCGAAGGCGTAAATTATTATTATTATTATTATTAT
Source organism: Polyodon spathula (assembly GCF_017654505.1). Taxonomy (NCBI): domain Eukaryota; kingdom Metazoa; phylum Chordata; class Actinopteri; order Acipenseriformes; family Polyodontidae; genus Polyodon; species Polyodon spathula. The sequence goes on from NC_054534.1 coordinate 74,034,149, forward strand.
TATTATTATTATTATTATTATTATTAAGAACATGTAATGTAACGTTGACATAATTTTGATGTAGGTCGTTAGTGATTAAGAAAGTGAAATTCTTTCATAACATGAGGTCCTAATTAACTCCATTTATACCAACATTTTTATTGTACTTTTTTTATATATAATTCCTATGGCACGGTATATGAGTATTATTTGCAGGGTAATACTTGTGAACAAAAAACGACTTAACAGACCGCAAAATGATATATATATATATATATATATATATATATATATATATATATATATATATATATATATATATATATATATATATATTCCATAGACAGTGAAATTACTACACTTTTTATTTATTTTTAACCGCATTTGCGATTTGTATTTGAGTCTTTAATAAACCCTACTGTAATACAATTCACGGTGCCTCATAGGAAAGAAAAATAAAATGTTCAGCAGATTCCATTCACCACAGACAGACCTAACCAAACATTCTTCCACATACTAGGGCAAGTTGAAAAAGTGCTCCTTAAATAGCAGTACTATTAGTACAATACGTGTGTTTTTACCGTTATCCAAACACAACACAAGCTAACACATCATATGATCAGAAAAAAAGAAGAAAAAAAGAAAAAGACAAATGTCCCTTTACGGCAATAACGAGAAATATCCCCTTCATAACACTAACACTAGTATCCATCAAGCTGTTTACACATTAAAATTGAGCACGGGCGATAGGTATAACGATAACATGATAGATATTTACCTTAACAACAGCATGCTGGATCTTTAAATACGAAACCTCTATTTCTCCTGTTCTTGTCAGAAGCGTTGCGAGTTACATCCAGTGCAGTTACAGCAGGAGTGAAATAATCCACCATCTAAACAACCGTCTCTTTTCTTATCTATTTCTTTTCTTATGTCTTGAAGCAATGACTTTCTTTCTATGAACAAAACATGAAACAAAAAGAAAGCAGGAGTGGACCTGGAGCTGTTATTTAGAGATGAACAGAATAGGTATTTCCTGTGTTTGAGATTTTTTTTTTTTTCTCTCCCTCATAACCAAGTGTGCTGTAAATGTGTAGTTCAACGTAACTAGAACTCGGTCTTTCCTGTTGAGACTCAAAATACAGACTGAGAGGTAGGCAGTGAAGCAGAGAGGGGCTGGGAGAGTGACGTCATAAAACGGGATCAACTAACTCCCTGGAATCAACTCAGAGCTCAAACTAAAAATCTGTTCGACACAAAAATAAATAAATATATAAATAGTAAGATCTGTTCATTTTTAAAGGAATCTGTCGAAATACATTGGAAATGGCTATGGAGCCATGACATACGTGTTATATATGCATGCATAACAAGAAAAAAAATAAATAAATAAACACAGGCATGTCATGTCTCCCATGACCATTTCCAATATATTTCGACAGATCCCTTTAAAAATGGACAGATCTGACTGCAATTTCTACCATAGGGTATCCCTAAATGGTTAAACAGTCCAACAGCTCTCAAAACTATTTTAAAAGCCGTTTGAAAGAGCATTTTGTGACAAGGAATTCTACAAATTTCGCATTGGACCTGCACGTGTTGACGGCATGGCATTGGGAAGAACAAACTAAATCAATAAGTTTTGAAGGTGCATCGTTAATTATACAGAAATTGCACATATTTGCCATTGTTGTTCTCTTTCTACTACAGCCTCTATAAAAAAAAAAAGATTCTCAAGAGTAAATTCACAATTCCAGGGTATTTTTTTTTTTTTTTCCAAAAAGCAAAATAACCTGTATATCAATAAAAAAAATGTTTTTAAAAAATGACAAAATGCCAGCTTTCTGAATACACAGAGTGCACTATGATAAGAATAATTCAGTTTTCAATTTGAAATGTTTTTTGTTTTTTGTATTTTTTTTTTAACCAGAAATCCAAGTTATGGCCAAAGGTTTTGCTTCATGAAGTCGAATTAAGTCTGCTGATTAATGCTACGCTAACATATTGAATTGCATATAGCTTTATAGTTGACCATATCACTAATGAAAAACTGACAACTGAAAAATTTGACATTTCAAAATCTACCATGAAATACTGTACCACTATTATGGCTTCCGGTAGACTTTTGTGATATAATTTTGTAGTTTAATTTATTACATGTTAAATAGAAAATCTAAATTATGTCTATATAGTTTTCTCAATCCAAAAATTCTAGGTGATGCAAAACATTTCTCAACAGCTGTACATTACAGTTCCAATTACAAATTCCAGCCCTCTCTTGTTTTACAGTTGCTCCTTCCTTGTCTTTATACACAGGGAGCTCAGTTTAGCCTACTCTACTAGTTTAACACTCCTTAACATAAGTTAATAATGAGCTGTTTTCAATTTAAACCAATCGTGTCAAACCAGATGGAATAAATACCCAATAAATAAAAGCAACAGCTAAGCTCCTTCCCTTCCCTGGCTCCTCAAAGACTGTCACATTACACGTCTCGCTTCCTTCTTATTTTTAGGTCTCAAAGCATGCACTGCTTTTCTGTTTGGAATGTTTGTCAAAGCCCACCACCCATTGTTGCCCGAGATGTTTATGCCTCTGAGGTTTCAAAATCCTGAGCTAGCACTGCACTACACTTATTGTTACAATAACTGTGAATGATGGTTAGCTACGATTCTTCTCAGAAATGTTTCTATTCGCAGTTTTTGATACTGCAGCACTGTATCTCCCACTCACACATTACTACATTTGCATGCAACACAAAATACTGTCTATGTACATCGCTAGCTTGATGTGCATGGAATCATTACAATGATTTGACCTTAAGAAAATAACTGACACGTATTGATGTGTTTGCCTTATAACTCAATGACTTAATCAACTGAAATAATCCTCATTAAGTACTATGTAAATGAGGGTGGGGGTGGTGAACAAACTGTGGCAGGCCTCCAATACAGTGATGAACATGTAGTAGCTAATGCCATCATACAGATTTATTAAATCAATGTTAAAGAAAGTAAAATTGTTATGTCAATATTTTAAATATTCTGTTGAATGTATTAATCACCTGCTACACTCAGGAATATTAAATACATGTTTGTATTAAGGCCATTTTAGCTTAGATTTTATTTAAATTTGTTAAATACCTATAAGCATCTTATAAATGTTAGATGTTAGCTCAATAAATAACACAGAAGACGAGAAACACATTGAAAATCTAGCCAGAAAAGTGCTACAAGAGATAACCTGGTCAGAGTGTCTTACTTTGGAAAGTCTACTCATGGTTTACTTAGACTAAACAAACACAACTGTCAGGGACTGCCAATGGACTCTCATTCACAGAAGAGAGGCTGCATGAAGCACAAGGTTTAAGCCACATGCCAACAGCAAACACAGTTTAACATTAGTTTGGAAATTTTCATTTTTTGCTTAAAAAATACCACATCATCTGTGATAAATCTTTTGTAAACTTTCTTATTATTTATTAGTCTATGGAAAGCATTGAAATTGAACCAATAATTCTGCCACCTGTCAGCTGACAAGATTAACAATAGTCTTTTAAATGATATAGTTTACATTACTTAACTCCTAACAAATACAGGAATTGTATAGAATTGACCAGAATGGTTTTTGAAATGCTGTGCTGTTAGTCTGATGTAAATGTTGCTCAAGAAAGGCTACGAAGATCTAAAGTACACTTCTGTATTTTGTACTGTAGTACAGTATGTCCTGTCTAGCTGTGTTACTTTTTGTAGCAGTTGTGTTGTTGTAGTTTACAAACTAAACATTTTAAAAACTAGGGATTAAAGCCCTAGAAGTGAATGAAACTCTGAAATAAGTTACATCAATATAATTAAAATAAGTATTTAAGTGTGTTAGTTATCACAGTATAGTACTGTTAGTATTACTTTCTGGAACTGTCCCGATGAGGTAGACGTTTGGTATATTAGTGGGAATTTCCTGACCGTATTCTTAGAATACAGATGGATAAAAACGTTCACCATTTAATTTTGTGGTACAGGTTATGCTGATAAGTCCTTATCATTGTCAACCAGTAGTATAATAGAACAGAAATTGATGATACATGGTTGTGAGGGTGATATTTATCAAGCAAGGATCTTTGTTATAGGATCATAGGCCACATTCAATAAACGTACTGTCTATAAGATTTTACAGGGATGACAATATAGTCAACTAGATTTAGGACATGTTGGTCATTTTTTATGTAAGTGTCTTAACATATCATACAGAGCATGGACAACTTTTTATAGGACAAAACTACATTTAAATCTTATTTAATCCATACATTACAATCATAAAAATCCTAAATGTGTATGGAAAGTTTATAGTCTTAATTAAATAAATTGCTCATAATGATTTAGCTTTATTATTGACTCATCACAATAAATGTTAAATATGTCCTTAAAAATCTACCCATCTGTATGGTGGCCAGTATTTGAAGATACACTAGATGATAACTCGCATATTGTTAAAATTGCAAACTTTTCGCTCAGACCCATCACATGTAAAAATAACAGGCTAGTACATTTAGTAGAAATAAAAACAAATAGAAAAAAGAGGTAAAATATGAGCATATATATATATATATATATATATATATATTATATATATATATATATATATATATATATATATATATACATACACACATATACACACACACATACACGCACACACCCTGTAAGGTGGCAGGGGGAGGGTCAGATTCCTCCCTGCATAAAAACATATGAAAATGCACGTTTTGTTTGATTTAATTGCTTTTGTTTAATTTGTTTGTTCAATTGTATTATTTGTTAATTGTTTAATTATCACTTGCACCTGGCAATTAAAAATTAGAGCCAGGTGTAGGATATAAAAGGGAAGCAATCAGTCTGCTTGGAGCTGCTGTTGCTGTGGAGTGTAGAGCCCAACTGGAAGTCGTAAAGGTCTGTGTAAAACCTACGTTTGGTTTTATATACATCTGTGTTAGTGTTTTGTTATTATGTTATGTCATGTGAACAGCTTAGCTGTCCTATGCATCAGTCAGGGATCTGCATGTGTTTAGTGAGTGCTCAGAGGGAGTTAGGTGTTTGTTTGTTTTCGTTTGATTTATATTTTGAATTAAAGTGCGCTTTAAAACCAAAGTTTTATTTCTGGGTCACATTTTTAAAGGGGCACGAACCCAAAACTATGGCCAGCTTGTTCACAACACACACAGTGCTGTGCAAAAGTCTTAGACATGTTGAATTTTTCTACTCTGACGCATTATGAGGATCAACAATTTACTCACAACCTCCACTAGTGTTTTCTGCTATCATTACAATGTTGACTTGCATAAAAAAAGAAAAAATAGTGAAATAGCTTGTATCACTCGACTTTCAAGGTGTGGCCACCAACCAGTACTTTTGGGAAAGCATACCAGAGCCGTCGCAAGGGAGCGTGAGTGGACAGCATACGAGGGATGCCTCGCTACCGCCAACTAGTGTTGGTGGTGTGCACGTACAACCTCAAGGATGCTTGTGCCTAATGAATGTTTAGAGCAATCTACCACGTTAAGTTGGTAGAACCTGGTGAATGCATGCGGCGTAGCTCAGATAGCCGCAATACAAATGTCAGTCAATGAGGCAGCCACCCTCCCAGGTGGGGATAGGCTGGCATTATTGGACACAGTCGATACTTTGTCCACAATCCAGTGGGCCAGTCGCTGCTTTGAGAAGGCTTGACCCAGAGTCCTTTCACCACAGCAAACGAAGAGCTGGTCAGATTGATGCAGAGCTTTCATCTTATCCACATAACCTTTCAATGCTCTCACTGAGCAGAGGGAATTCAGTTTCCTATCCTCCTCCGAATCAAAGGGCAGGGGAAAGAAGGCCTCTAATTCCACTAATTGGTTCCAGTGGAAAGCTATAAATCACCTTAAGTAGGAATGCAGCGTTTGTGCATAATGAGTGCCTGTTTCCATTATCGCAAATGCACAGACAAGCCTGCAGCTCACTGACCCGCTTAGGGGAGGTGATGGCCAATAAAAAGGTTGTCTTCATCGAGAGATATTTCAGCTCTATGGAATATATAAGCTCAAACGGGGCCTTAGTGAGAGCCTGCAATACCCAGTGTAGACTTCACTCGGGGAGGACGTCCAACCACCCTTTAGAAAATGGGTCGCCAGAATATGGTGATACCGGTGATACCGACTATGGGGACGTGGTATACAGATACAGCTGCCAGGTACACTTTCAACATAGAAGGGGACCTGCCAGCCTCAAGCAAACTTTGCAGAAACTGTTAAATAATTGTTATGGGGAGGTAGATGTGGTCATGACCTCTGGCCATACACCACTTCTGAAAATACCTCCACTTGTAAGCATATAGTGCTCTTGTGGATGAAGCCTTATCGTTCTGCAGTGTACTAACGACCACATCTGAGAGCCTCCAGAACCACAGCTGGAGTCTGCCCGGTTCTGGGTGCCAGAGGGTGCCTTGTGCCTGACTCCCAGGGCTGGCCCTGCAGCAGCTGGCAAACGTTCAAAAACCTGATTCTCCTGGGCCATCTGGTGGCCACCAGGAGAACGGTCACCTTTTCACTCCTGACCTTTTCAAGGAAGGCCGTGAGCAGCGTTATTGGCGGGAAAGCATACAAAAGTGCTTTGGGCCATTCATTAGCTAGTTCACCGCTCGGCATGCCAGCATATTTATGTGCAGGGATGTACAGCGGCCTGCCCAGACCACACTTTTTTTTTTTTTTTTTTAGCTGCAACAGTAGAGGAAAAAACACAAAACAGAGAGCGCTGTAAAGGTTAGAAAAGCAGACTACAAATTGCAAAGCGATGTAAGCTATTGAAAAGAAAAAGATTAAACATAGTGCAGTTGTGCAGGGTTTATAGCTGAGTTCACAGAAGTGGCATTTCTGATTCCACGGAAGTGGTAAACCGGCTTCCAGCAATAAATTGCAGGGGAACTTATAAAAACTCGAGAGAGAGCTCTTTCACACAGCCTCAATCATAGCAACTGGACAAGGGTATCTAGCCTGGACTGTGTGCAGTCATACAACTGGGGCAGCAAGTAGCCTATAGCGGAGTGGAGCACCATCTACTGGCAGAGGGCATCGAGGCAACGAGTCCCATGCCACATGAACCAAGGTGTTATGCGCACCACAGCACTGAAGCGGCAGGAGACAGCTGATGCAGCGGTGCCTACCCTAACCGCGTGTAGTCATTCACCTGGTCAGCACGCAGCATGCAAAGGCCAAAAACGAGAGCACCAAGGCACCCATGCACCACGTGCACTGAGGCGCTATGCGCTCCAAGGCACCAAGTCCACCGAGTACCGTGCGTACTGAGTACCGTGTGCACCCAAAAGTATTGGTTGGTGGTCGTCTTCGAATTGAAAGTGAACAATCTGGCTTTCAGTGTGCACTTGTTATAAATAGCGTACATTGTTTTGGTTCTCGCATGACACGTTTAAAATCATTGGAAACTATGCATAATTTCCTCATGAGAACAGTTATGTTTATACCTTACACATTTGACTTTAGTGAAATGTTTGGATCGAAGACATACAGTACTTTAGACATTATAAAATCTCTGTAAACTACTGCAATCAGTCCCTGTTCTCTACTGAAACTTACAGTTGCAATCTTCAAGCCGAGTACTATTAAGTTTTCGAAATACAATATTACTCAAATTTGTAACTGCCACTTAAGTTTGAGGTTTTTTTGACAGAAATCCCAATATGCTGTTTGAGTCAACCCTTAATCAGAAACAATTGTATGTAGCTTTGGATAATGCCTATTTTAATTATTTGACAACAGGGACAATTTATTTAGGATTCATGCAAGAAGGAGGACAGTGATTCGGGTTTTGACTAGTGTTTCAGTCAAAGGAAACAATGTAAGAAGCAGTACTTCTGAAGTTAAAACATTCTTATGTGAGCCACTGCAGTTATTTTAAAAGCCACTATAAATACATGTGTCTACTTCCCCTTGGTAATAGTCAGCTTAATTTTACAGGATAACAGCAACATCCCCTCGATAATGGGACATTTGCCAGTTGTTCTTACTAAAATTTTCATAACTTGTCTTTGGCACTGGCACAAACATAAAATTATTAAGTTGAAGTTAATTGATATATACATAGATCAGAACAATCTCATGGAATGAAATACATACAAGTAGTGGTGAGGCATGTTCTGTGGTCAGACTTAAAAAGGCAAGGGGCAAATTAAACGCAGTGCACACTAAGCCACTTCTATATCATCTATATTTTCCCATATTTCTGTTATATCAAAATGGTTTGACTGTTCAAAAATCTTTAAAAGCACACGTTTCTAATGAAAAACTGATTATAAATTTGAAAACTGATTTAAAATGCATATGCAATGTCAGCATAATAAATATATACTATGGTGTAGCATCCCCTATCTATATCCAGGGAAAATTCACTGAGGCACTTATAGCAAGTCAGTCTATCGGGGGTAAGCCCCCAAACCCCTACCTAGAATGACGTAACAATATTCACAACCTGGGTCCTCTAAATGATTGTATAAAATTGTTCTCCCCCTATTAGAGGCTTAGAATTTAAATATTAATAAACTGGGTTTGCTAAACTGTGGGCTACCAAGGGAATGTATTATTCTTCATTATTAGGCTGATATGTACTAATCAAATGTATTACTTTGCCTCACCTCGTAAACAAGTCACTCATAATCCTTGGTTGTTTCGAAGCCATCCGAATACATTTAACTAACAGCTATGGTGGTATGAACTGGGTATGGCGTTGCTGTAATCTGCAATGACAGTAAAAGACTTTGAAGAGCACAGAGGATATAATGTGTGCATATAACAAAGGACGGAGTGCATTTTATTTTGCAGCAAAGTGTAAAAGAGTCTAAATAACTATTAGTACAGCCTCAGAGCTGGCTACGGCCTTGATATATCTATCTAGACACTTTGTTCTAGAATATGCATATAAAAGAGTGTTAATATTGTTGGTTTAAAATGTGTTACTCGAAGAAGCCAGTTTTTTTTCAGATTTATACACACAGCACAATGTATGCAATGCCAATATTCCACCAATGTCAGTTGCATACCAGAGAAAACAAAATCCTCCATATTCATTCTGTTTCTTTGTCAGTGCACATCTTGCTAAAATATACAGACCCATTTAGAAAACAATGCAAGATGTTATTAGTCTCGCTTTAACCAAAATGGGTCATTACTGGCTATCAAAATTCTGGACACATCACTAGGAAGATACTCTTTTACAATTGTATCAGTATTTGCACTTAACTGCTCCTCACTCTGCTGTATTCTACTATTGCTTTCAAGCATAATTATATTTTCTATATTTTGTACTTGATTTCACTCTTAAAGGTAACCATATTTGTGTGTCGTCCGCCCCCCCCCCCCAATTGCTGTTATTTTAAATTGTTCTTATCCATTTTATTGTACTTTTTACTCAATGCAGTGGCAATAAATTCTAAGATCTAAATCTGGAAAGTGTTTGGCATGAAAATAAAAAAAAAGTAATGTTATTTGGCATACATTTGGCCGGATACAGTAATGTTGAGAGCAGTTTTTTATTTTTTTTTTTAATTTTTGGGAGAATTATTATTATTTTTTGGGGATTATGGGAAAGAAGAGCAGACAGCGACAAAGGCAGGACAAGCAGCAGCTGAAGAAATGTAAGCTGCTGCAGCCACCGCTGGAGGACCCGGCCAGCCTCTTCCCCTGGTGTTCCTGGTGCGGGAAGGAGGACCATCGTTGGCGGTCCTGCCCAGATGTGCCACCGGCAAACTGGTGTGGCCGGTGTGAGGAGGATGGCCACAACTGGGCATGATGCCCCTACAACCAGGCCCAGGAAGAGATGCAGTGTTCACCCCGGGCATCAGGGGCCACCCCACTACCTCCAGCACCACCACCTTCACCACCGTCCCAGGAGATCTGGGACTGGTTGATGCACCCTGAGGCAGACCTCGTCCACGATCTCCCCATAGTTATCAACACGTTGTGGCGTCAAGATGGGGAGAGGTGGGAACAGTGGGAGGAACAACACCACCCAGCGTCCTTCCCAGAGGTTGCCCTCATGGTGGTTAATTAGGCGAGGAGCTGCCGCCGCTCCCAGAGCCAGAGAGGGAGGAGGAGCTGCCGCCGCTCCCAGAGCCAGAGAGGGAGGAGCCGCCGCTTCCAGAGCCAGAGAGGGAGGAGCCGCCTCTCCCAGAGCCAGAGAGGGAGGGGCCGCCGCTCTCAGAGATAAGAGGGGAGGGTCCGCCGTTGCCGCCTCTGCCACCAGAGGGAGCCGGGCCGCCATCGCCGCCTCTGTCACCAGAGGGAGACGGGCCGCCGTCGTCGTACTACCTTGGAGATCCGGGGCCTCCTCAACCAAAGAAGGCTTGGGGGCTCCGACATCAACCCCGCCCACCACCACCCACCATAACAGCCCAGCCAAGGGACATAATTGGACTCTTGGGGGGGGGGGGGAGTTGGCCGATTGCGGCCGGTGTACGTTGTATATGGGGGGAGGTGTGTGGCAGAGCAAAGCTCTGCCCTTTTTAAATTGGCAGGGATGGGGTTAATTTCCCCTAGCTGCCTGGGTTTATTATGTTCAGGTGGCTGGGGTCGATTAGTTGATTAGGTTAATTAACGATCAATCAGCGCACAGCCACCTGACATAAAAGGAGGCCTCTGCTTCTCATTTAGGAAGAGGGAGCTGAGGAAGCAGGTTGGTGGTTTGTTTGTATGTTTGAAAGTTTGAATCCAGTGAAGGCATTGCCCAGCCTGGAAATTGTTATTTTTGTTTTTTTTGTCTTGCTTTATTTCTGTTTAAATCCCTTTATTTTGGCCCTTGTGCCCTTTCATTTTTGTGTTTATTTATAATAAAATAGTTATTTTTCTGAACTACAGACTGTCTCTGGGCCTCTATTCACTCGATAGCCACAGGTGGATACAATAGTTTCCAATTCAAACTTAAGCACCACCCTGCTTCATGAATTTTAGCTTTTTTAAACATTTTGCATGTTATTAATACTGATGTTTAATTTCATTCACCTTGCACTTTTTAACTGTTCTAACAAGTTCTACTATACATTACCATTGAACTTAAAATGTTTACATAATTTATAAGAGTTACTAAAATACTAATTTCTCTCTTTTTACTTGGTATTGTCTTTCAATCACATTTAGGTGATAGAACTTCCGAATGTTACAAAATGAAGAACAAAACAATGAGAGTTCTCAAAAGGACATGAAATATACAACTTGGTTGTTTTGCTCTAGTTTTCTAAAATTAAAAGATACGTTTACTTCGTTTAAAAAAAGGGTTAATTAAAGACCAGATTAGATGCTTAAAAAAATATGACCCTGTGATGAGTCAAAGGGGTTTCGGTCTGCAATTCAGCCTCCTAACAGTAGAAGGCATCAAACCAACTCGGGACTTCCCTTACCAAGGTCTTGTGACCATGACAAAAGTTATCTTTTTGAGGGGCGGCACCTTGGTGAGGGGTGGAAGTACTAGTATGTAAATTCCAGCCACTGGAGTCAAGTGAAGTTAAGGATACCTGTCTGGGATTGGTGATCCACTGACTACTGGGGCGGGGTTTGCATACTAAAGGAAACGTGCTACTGTGTTTGGGGTTGGTCCTGAGGAATAGAGACAGGGAAAAAAAGGCTGGAGGGAAGTACATGCAGGGTTGGACTGTGTTATTTACTTTTAATTACGAACGGAGGCCTTACTAACTTTGCTCTTTTTTGTTTTTATTCCTTTTTGTTTCATTTTGGATTGAGCAGATCACAAAGAGGATTAAGAGGCTTTCGTTCCTTTATTTTTGATTACTCCAGCACTCCCTCCCTCACATCCTTCTTTATTGTTTTTTTTTTCTTTTCCGTGTAATATTAAATAAAATTTTTTTTTTTTTTTACACGTAAATCGCTGTCTGGAAAATCCATTTTTACTCACACGCCTCACAGACCCATTAAGACGTAAATGTGTCATATCATATGTGGTGTACTGATGTACTGTTTACATTTATTTTTTGTTTGTTTTAAAAAAAATTCTGACAAAAAAAGTTTGATACATTAAATTGGAAATATTTTACCCATACATTGTTTGATATGGTTATTTGTCCACTTCATATACATTTTTATAAGCCACTACTATGAATATTAAACAGAAAATGATCCGCAGACTTTCTAAAGTTCTCTACAGATATCTATTTAGAATTTCCTGAGATTTTTGCTGATTTTTCTGCAGATTTGGACTGACTCTATGCAGTCATAATTGCACAACTTGTAGGCTAATGTTGCTGTGACAGAAAATGGTAGAACTGTTTTTTTATAAAGCAAATTACACAGAATTGTCAGGGTCTGGAACCAACTCCCCAGTAATGTTGTTGAAGCTGACACCCTGGGATCCTTCAAGAAGCTGCTTGATGAGATTCTGGGATCAATAAGCTACTAACAACCAAACGAGTAAGATGGGCCGAATGGCCACCTCTCTTTTGTAAACTTTCTTATGTTCTTAAATCAACCATTTAAAGAACAATTGCATAAATGCAAATGTGCCAAATGACTGTAGCTGACAGGAGCTGCCCACAACCTTCACATGGTGGCTTCTCAACAGGGCTAAACAAGTAATGTATTACCCTGGTAGTAAATGCGTAGGACTGCAATGCTTATTAAGCATGATCTAGGCTTTTTCAATTCATGACAGGTGATAAGCACTGCTGACATGAAAGCCCTTGACTACAGGATCTGGAAAGGTCTTGAATACAAAATTTACATTTGAGCCAAAACAGGAGCCTAAATGAAGAAAATCACGTGGGATATCTGTGAATTATTTTATCGTTGCCTCTGTCCAAAAACTTGCTGCTCTAAAGAAAGTTGTATATTTGGAATGTTCCAGTAGTTGCGAACAAAACATTTTTGGTTGGTATATGTAGATTTGTATTGTACAATATTTTGTTTTCATATTTACACTGAATTATATATGCAGTAGCAACATATGCCTTTTTCAATCTAAACCAAATCTAAGATCTGGAATAGGCTGTGAAGAACATGGTTATTATTCTATGTTTTTGTGCTTTGTTCTCATGTTTCTATATATTATTTGTGCAAGATGATTTTTAATGTGAAAGTAAATCTATTTTCTGATGCTAAACTGGTCCCCAAAATGCTGTGATCACCTGCTTCCATAGAAATGAATGGAAACACATTTCCCTGTCAAGGAAAATGTCACTGCAGGAGCATACTGATATCTGGTTCAAGTTTAGTCGTTTGGCAATGAATACAAGTTTACAGTGTTTGTCAGTTTTGATGGACTGCATTAGCCATTACTGCAAATACTCGGGTGTAATTCACATTTACATACTTTCTTCTCTGGCATTAAAACAGTTTCTTACCCAGTGAAATTAAAAGGGATTACTTTTTGTGTAGTCAGTCTTATCTTTGGCAGGCATGTGACTTGCCAGGTAAAAGATGTTGGCTGCTGGGAAAAAATATTGCACAAAAATAATTACAAATATAATGAATTAACTAGTATTTGCTTCACATCATTGTGCCACAACAGCGATGGACTGGGGATAAAAGAGTAGTTCACTTTTTCTTTTTCCAGTATAGCCTGACCAAAATGACAATTTCCATTTACCGCTGTGTCCTTCTTATAGTTCATTTTACAGCTGAAAGAACTGAAGCGTTAGAAGGATAAATAACCTGCGCAAGGTCAAGCACTGTAGACGGTTCACATTATAGCACATGAAAGTTAAATAATGTGTCAAAAGGATAAACACTGTCTACTTTTTTTTAAAGATCTGACAACTTGCTAAAACACAATCAAAAAGGCAACAACATTTTACTTTGCTTCTGTGTGCAAGAGAAAATCAGAATCACAAAATAACATAACATGAACAATTTATATCAACAGTTAAACACAACTGCTCAACGAGTCAAATACTTAAATTCGGGGACATGCCAACATTCTTCTCAGAATGCAGAGAAGTTCAACCTGCACCTTATTGATATGGTTTTGTAATTGATCAACTGTAGCAGCTTAAGACATAATCTAAAATGGATCCAATGACTAGTGCATTCTGTCACGTTTACTGGAAACAATGCTTACAGCTGCAGTATTGTATTGCTTTTTAGCTTTGGCTGCTAGAGAGCATTCTCTCTGATTGGGAAATTGACCTTGTTTATTGAGAAGTATAAAAAAACAGAATTGCTGTATTATATCATAGTACAACTGTTCTCAGAACAAGAGTACACTAATGCATTATATACTGTAGTTACTTATTTACCTGAATTATGTTGCAGAAGTGGAGCAACTGATTTCCTGAATATCTGACCTACAACCTGACAATAACAAGGACACAAGGTCTTTGATAATTGACTCCAGTGAACAATGAACCCAATCATACGTAGGTATTGTAGCATTGTCCAAACTGTCCAGTATCAAAAGGTACGTATGTGTATCTTTTGTAGTTACACTGAGCAATGTAAGATATTATAATTCGTTTCTTTACAGACATTAGTGGACACATGAAATCTAAGAAGCATGATTTATTATTTGGTTTACTTAATAATGTTATTTTTATAAAATGTTCTGGCATGCAAAGGTGAATGATTTCACAGTATAACCTAAGTTCAGAAATGAAGGAAATCTAAAATAATTTCACAATCTACAAAATAAATAAATAAATAACAAAAAATAAAACTTCTGTGAAAGAGTATAAGAGTCTGGGACCACACTTCACTGCCACAGATTTCAAAACTCAGTCAACCAGATCTTGTAGTCATTAGAAAGTTCTCAGCCAGTTTGAACCCCTAGCCCTAGTTGCACAGAGGCTTCAGCATTTAAAGCATTTAAATGAATGTACACATGATCTATTGAATGGTTGTTCTGCTGAATAGGGCAGATATTAATTCTCATAGAAATCAATGAGTAATAAAATGCTAAAATGTGTGATTTTAAATCTGGTTTTAAATATGTTTATACTGTAGGACTGACCTATTACACCCTGAAGTATATACTCATTCTAAATAGACATTCCCATCTACAGTATTTACTTATGACACATGTCTGTTCAGTTACTGTATGACAATATTTGTGTAAAGCATTAAAAGCAAAACAAAATAAACAAATAAATAAAACAAGACCTTCCTAAGTCCAAGGTGAGGTGTGCACTAAGTTCCAGTCATGTGTTTCAGATAATAACTGACGTGGATAATGCTGACGTGATTTGGATAATAATTACACAGCGATAAATTCCTTGATTTCATAAAATGTATTTCATTTGCCAAGGTATTTCAAGTGCTGTTATACATTTTATGAAGTGAGGACAAAACCAGTTTAATTCATTGCTAGACTAACACAGAAATAAAAAGGAAAGCAAAATGATACAACTGCCTTTAGTTAATTTGTCAAAAGTTGATTTGTCAAAGCATCTCTAGTCCTTGAAATAAATTTTTCTCTGCAGTTTTGTAGTTTCCTGCGGCGTATCACAGCAAGATACTGTCAGCACATACAACTAGTTTGAATTTATGATATTCCTACTGAAGTCTTAGCAAATTTTCCCAGCATGGTGAAAAAAATGTAGCTGCTAGTGATTAAAAGGTAAATAAAATAACCAATCCAGCACACAACAAACATGACAATGCTCAGAAGAGAAGGTGCTGGTGAGAATGGGAATAGCATGATGTTTTTATGTCTGCCTTTACTTGTTAGCTAGTTAATGTTTGCTGCCCTCTATAGTTTATTTGTGCTTTTGCGGTAAAGAAACAGCATCTTGTAAGACCTTCTGTATCTACATCATAATGCCTCAAATTCCATGGCACATTTCTTTTCCATTTGTTTCATGTTTCACATGCTTTACTGGACATAATCTCTCAGAAAATGTATCCATTTGACAGCTTTTGTACAGTCACTCAGCAATATTACATCCACTGGAGGGAAAGCATGTAAGACAATGGTCAAGAATTAATTTTTGATGTTTACATCTGTGTTGAAATAAAGCAGATTTTATTTATTTATGTATCTATTTATTTTTATCTTGACATCTGCTTTTATTGGTCTCTTTATAGCAACTTGTATTCTTAAAGTTAATTTAAATGGGGAAAAAAACTGAATGTGTAAAACAAAGCAAACAAAATAAACATACTGTATGGAATGTTCAATATTGTCAAAGCCTTGATAACAAATTCTGTGCAGTGTTGGTAAAATGGAAATTCACAACATCCTTTTGTTCTCTAGTCACCCTTTTTCGGATCATTGAAAATTCAGGTTTTGAATGCTGTACTCTCCAGGTTACCGGGTTTATTAACAGAGCATACATATTTGATTAATCTCACAGTGATTTTCCTATTGAAAATAAATCAGGTGAAGATGTTAGGTCTGGATTTTGCTGTTGCTAACTGTTCGGGCACTATCATGCTGTAGGGACCACAATTCACCATACATCATGAATTCTTGGTCAGATAAAATAATACGCAGATTCAACAATCATATTCTCCCATTTCATTTCTGATCATACACTGTATCAGGTAAATAATATTAAATTAACTACTGTATTTTTTTTTATCTATATGCTCCTACGTATATAATTATATGCAAATCCAGTATTTCTACAATTTTTCTTATTAATACTGGTAATATCTACAGCACCCAGGTTAGTCTTCTAGTCATGTAAGCAGGGATTTTGGTAAATTGAATCTGAATTAACACACAAAATTCTGATCTCACTGCTGCCCAAAAATAAGGATTAAGTAATGTCTGTTAATTATACCTTGCTGGAGATGAAATCCTTGGCGATGGGGATATAGTGGAGGTGGTTGTATGACCATACATCACACTTTGCATTTTCTCCATATACCGTAATCTGTCGCATATCCGACTGCGGTGGGACCAGAGTAAGGGTGGATATATAAAAAATTGAATGAATTAATCCTGTTTTAAATATCATTATAGACAGCTGTAACAATTACTGTATTCATACAATTATTGTTTTGAGATTCAGCTTTTATTAAGGAGCTCCCCAAATCCCTCAATTAAAAAGATACAGCGTACTAATGCTTGTGAAAGGGAAGTCGTCAGCCGTGTGGGTGCGTGCATTTGCTGCTGAGTGACAGGCAGGAGATCGAGATGGAGGTTGAAGTTGATACCACCTACAGGTGAACAAGATTTAATTACATACCAACACAGTGAACAGCTCACGTGACACTACCAGCAATGGCAGCACACACAGTGTTTGAAAACTATGGTAGGATCTGCAATATCTGAACTAATCTTCTCTGTTAACCAATAAACTAACGTTTCTGAAGATGTTGATCATGGCGGATATGTGACAGGTGGAAACACGACTGATTACTGTATCTGGGAAACCGCTTATCCAATAACATTTTTTTAGCTTAAGTTATTATGAGTATTCAATTCTGGGGACATTCTGGAGGTCTATCTGTATGTACATTTTCCATCTGTATGTCACACTTACGGTACATTTGTGCATATATTTGGAAAACTGCTTGTTAAATTGTAATGAATATTATTTAGCAAAACGTTATTGGGAATATCAGATTGTTGGGATATATGGATGTGTCTGTCTGTATGTCAAACTTATCTTAAGAACACAAGATGTTATACTACAATACAAATACCTCATGTTCTTACCTAATGAAACATTTAACAATGTATTGCCATTCCTTATTCTATACTATTCTGTACAAACTCTTGATATACGTCATGACCATTACCTTTTTTTCATATTTATCATATCTTTGCTCACACATACTGGAACAATGGGACAATCTTCTATTCCACTTGCCCACAGCAGGGATCTTTTTTTTGCAGCTCCTATTCCACTTCCGATCATACAAGATAATAATTGGTTTGCTGATTGATAAACACAGACAGAAGTAGTATTTATTCTGTGATGATCCACCAAGTGTAGTGTTTATTCTTAACTGTACCTTAATTGTGACTTTTGAGACAGTCAGCCCAGTCATCTTATCTGATTGGATTTTGAGAGGCTGACAATTTCTGATATTGCTCTTTTCCTTTTTCTTTCTTAATCCTCCTTGTTTTCTCCCCTGTGGGTTAATTAAATTGTGCAAATAAAAAAAAAAAAACATGTTTTATGGTCTGCAAAGTGTAATCTCTGTGGAATATAGGGAGTTAGAAAATGACCTCAAAAAAGAAATCACAAGCATCATTTTGGCAATTGTCAGTGTTGTATGGCAGCTAAAATAACAAACACCTACCACTGTTGTTTAAAGCAGACATTTTATTGTAAAAACTCAATAGTGCCTTTTCAGGCTACAATTGATTCTCAATGCCTTTTTTCTCTGATTTAAAAGCCTGCTTTTGTAGTTGAACACATTTAAGCTAAACTACTGCAACAAAACCCCACTTCCCTGTAACATAAAATCTGTTTATCTGCAGAGCTGTCACATGTACAGGTCAGCATAATTATTCTAAACATTTGTAATAATTGTTACATTTTTGAAGAATGCATTGTGCAGAGAGGAAGCATCTCAATTAAAGGGATGTTTAGTCCTGATATATGTATGTTTTAGCAGGAAAGTAAAGACTCAAAATTAGTTGGAATTTGTATTGGAATTACAGGATAATTGAGTAGTATTCCTTTCTGAGGTCTCCTGTACAAATATTATCTATGACCAGTTCTGCTTTGTAGCTGAGATGTGATGACATAGGCTGTAGGCATATTATGATATCACCAATCTTTAACAAAAATGTACAAAAAAAAGATAACTTCTTGCCTAGAACAGTTATGCAAGACTGGCATAAGAAGTCACTTGGTTTACAGTATGTCCACATATACTTTGGCTTTTATCGAGGAAGCTGAGTGCTAAAACAAGCTAGAACAATCCATGAAAAACACAATAATGCAACACAAATTGCCCATGTTAAAGCCCATATGTGCACAATTTACTATGAGCAGGTTGAAAGTCGTGTGTTTTAAGCATCAGCTCATTCATTCAGAAAACTGTAATTTTAACACAGGAGTTTAACCATATGATAAGAGCTTCAATAGCACCTCCACAGGAGAATGTTCTGTTCCACTACAACACATTATGGGGCTGTTGTAAGGATAGGCATAGTGCAAACAATTACGGCTGCAAAATCCAAATTGCATTGCAACCAGGCAATTATTTTGTACTGTGGCCTATGTAAGCTTAAGGGCAATGCAAATTAATCAAGATGCACAAATAATGAGCTGCCATCATGATAATGAGGGTCGCAGTGAGCGCCGCCTGTGCATCGAGGTTTTTAGCAGCTGCACTTACAGCCCAGAGGAGAGGTGAGTTAGGAGTACAGACAGCAGTAGGCGCTGTATGAGATTAGAGGAGGTTGATAGTCAGAGAAAGGGAAGCAGTCCCCTTGGTGCATAGAAATGAAAATACAAGTTTTCTGAGGATGAGCTGAGAGTTCTTATGGCTGAGGTCACTCAGCACGAAATTGTTATTTAGAGGTCATATGGTTCTCTATAGTGGAGAAAGTCAGTGCTGCCAGTGTTACCAGGAGGACAGTCAACCAGGTGATAAACAAATTAAATTCAGCTATTAGGTCTAGGATGACCTGCGGAGTGAGACGATAACTCCGTACCACCGCATCCTCGAGCATCCCAAACAAAGTGACCCTGGGTTTGAATATGTGGGGTCTTCTCTGTCTTGCCCTTCTCCCCTGAAGGATTTCCTGCTTGCCCTCAACAAGAGCCAAGCATCACCGCATCAGCAAGTGTACCAATGACAATGACAGGTCTCCGAATGTATGCAGTTTTATGCAGCTCTTAGTTAGTCGCATCTACAATGGTTTGCACCTTGTAAGAGGAGGTGAAAAGTTTTTGGAGGGTCAGCAATTGCCCAAGTGTAAGGCAAAATCCTAACATCTCATTATAATGTTTGTGCACACTTAGTATTACAGATCCCCACCCAATTCATTTGAATGCATTTCAGTACCATTTAAATGGATAATGGCGAAGGGCTAATTTGATAGCAGGTGCAGAATGACAGGTGAAAACCATTCTTTACATACATCACATTTTTAGTGACTGCTAAAATCCGACTTTACGGCAGGTTTGCACGTGCAAAACGCAGATTTTGGCAGCAATATGGGTGTTTTACAGCCACAAATCAATTTGCATGCATCCTTACATCAGCATCAAAGTGTGTATATCTCCTAAGTAACTTTTTTCCCAACCCTGTAAATCTAACTTGTTTAGTTGTTTTGCAGCAATAACACAATTTATGTCCCACAGAGTTGGGCCATGAGCACTCCCCATCTCCAACCCCATCATTATCATTATCATCAAGCTGAAACACCCTCACTGGAAATGTTTTTACTACCTAATTAACATTTCTAACCTGTGGTTCTTTGCCCATCCACAGAGACACGATGTGCAACAATTTTATAATGAACTTGAGCTATGTCTCTGTGGGTTAGCTTGATTTGCCTTTCCTGGGTTTACCAGCAGGCAGCCAGAAGAGGGCATTAATAAAATGATCTTGGCAGACACTAGGCAAATTCCATATAACAACATTCAGAAAGTCATATTTGTTTTTACTTTTATTTATTTAAATTTCTACATGCCACATTTCATAATAAATTAGGAGGTGGAGGAAAAGAAACAGCAGCCTCCAGTAGTACCAATGCCACTAAACATGCAAATGCATATATTTCAGTTTAGGTAATATGAAAAGGTAAATGTTATTTATTGTTTTCTCTGTGTATTTGGGTTGTAAACATATTACAAATTATTATGAATTAACTACACTTAAAGCTGACTATTTTCCGTGCCTAAAAAGGTGATTTTATATTATATATATATATATATCATTTGAGGGATGTGTCTAATAGAGGGACAAATGAAGGTTATAGTCATAAAGAAAATAATATTTAACATATGTTTCAATGCTGTGGTATTGAAACCCTTTAAGATGACTCAATCATGATGTAAACATGTCATTAAAGAACCAAATGTTTCCTTTCTTAAAAGATCTTGGAAATGATCAACTCATAATGTGGCAAGCAAATACGTTGTTGCTTTGTGAGATCATGGTACTATGTGGCAAATCTTGTTTTCCAGTAGCTTCCAAATACTTGGAAAATGGTAAACACATTAAAACCAAAGAGTCTGCAATTCTCATCAAACCTTTGAGGACTTACCTAAAAGAAAAAGCTGCGGAGCACTTGGCTCACATAAAACCAATGACTCAGCTAAGTAAAAAGTATTTTCCTTTTTAGGATTTGCCAAAAAGCCTTGCAATGATGTTTTGAATGAAGCTTTCCAATGAATAGAGTATCATGGTGCAGCCCAACCCATACCTCCCTCCCGTTCCCTTTTCACCTACTGTAAAACTCAAACTAAAAGGTGACTGGCTAACATAATGTTGTTGTTACAGATGCTGTAGTTTTCATAGTGGATATTTCTGAAGCAAGCAATACAGTAATGACCTGTATGGGTAAGGTACTTGATGATATGGCTTAGGAACAGAATGCTGTCTAGGTTATTTTAATACAACTATAAAGAAATAGTCAAGAGTTTCTACACTGTATTTCTTTAGAGTAACAAGCCCAGTTTTTAAGGGTTACACTCTGTCTTTCACCACAACTCTTTATTCAAGTTGCCACAGAATCTACTGACAGCTTAAACTTAAACTGCAATTGCTCTAGTGATGTGGCTGGGTCTGGGGGATTTAACTGAAGTGTATAAAATCCTGTGGCATACATAAGGTCAGACCAAGTTGCCAGACCAGATGCAATAAACAACATGTTCAGTACTAGAGGTATGAAGGAGGCACTTTTTTATACTGAAGGTGATATTGTTCAACAAACAGTAAGAAGCTGCCAAGGATATCATGGGATGTACCTTGATTGGACAAACAATCACAACCACTCATTAATTCATACGTGTTCTTGACATAAAGTTATTAAGCCACCATTGAACTCTCAAACCAGAACACATTCAGTTACCATGTCAGTTTAATAATACATAAATCAATTGGTGTAACACAAATAATTCTATATTCATCATGCATTTTTTTTTCTATTTAAGTTTAAGAGCCCCCCGAGAGAGAGCGCTGCATCACAAGAGCCCCCAAGAGAGAGCGCCGCATCGCCAGAGCTCCCGAGAGAGAGCACCAAATTACCAGAACCTTTGAGAGAGAGCACTGCATCACAAGAGCCTCCAAGAGAGAGCGCTGCATCGCCAGAGCTCCCAAGAGAGAGCACTGAATTACCAGAACCTTTGAGAGAGAGCGCGCATCACCAGAGCTCCCAAGAGAGAGCGCTGCTCCACCAGGTCCCCCGAGAGAGAGCACTGTGACGCCAGAGCTCCCGAGAGAGAGCCCCGAATTACCAGAAGCTTTGAGAAAGAACGCTGCGTCACCGTAGCCCCTGAAAGAGAGCCCCAAATTACCAGAACCTTTGAGAGAGAGCGATGCGCCGCCAGAGCTCCTGAGAGAGAGACCCACATCGCCAGAACCTTTGAGAGAGAGCCCCGAATTACCAGAACCTTTGAGAGAGAGCGCTGTGCCGCCAGAGCCCCAGAGAAAGAGCGCTTGGCCGCCAGATCCCCCGAGAGAGAGTGCTGCACCGCCAGAGCCCCTGAGAGAGAGCGCTGCACCGCCAGAGCCCCCGAGAGAGAGTGCTGAACCGCCAGAGCCCCTGAGAGAGAGCGCTGCGCCACCAGAGCTCCTGAGAGAGAGACCCGCACCGCCAGAGCCCACGAGAGAGAGAGTGCTGCGCCGCCAGAGCCCCCAAGAGAGAGCGCTGCACCGCCAGAGCCCCTGAGAGAGAGTGCTGCCCCGCCAGAGCCCCCGAGAGAGAGTGCTGCACCGCCAGAGCCCCCGAGAGAGAGTGCTGCACCGCCAGAGCCCCCGAGAGAGAGCGTTGCGCCGCCAGAGCCCACGAGAGAGAGAGTGCTGCGCCGCCAGAGCCCCCGAGAGAGAGTGCTGCACCGCCAGAGCCCCTGAGAGAGAGTGCTGCCCCGGCAGAGCCCCCGAGAGAGAGCGCTGCACCGCCAGAGCCCCTGAGAGAGACTGCTGCACCGCCAGAGCCCCCGAGAGAGAGCGCTGCGCCGCCAGAGCCCCCGAGAGAGAGCGCTGCACCGCCAGAGCCCCCGAGAGAGAGCGTTGTGCCGCCAGAGCCCCCGAGAGAGAGCGCTGTGCCGCTAGATCCCCTGAGAGAGAGCGCCACGCCGCAGGAGCCCCCGAGAGAGAGAGCGCCACATCGCCAGAGCCCCCGAGAGAGAGCCCCACACTGCCCGACCCCCATAGAGAGAGTCCAGCACCAATGCCTGTGAGAGAGTACCCCACGCCGTGGCTCATGATGCGCCTAGTATACTTCCAACCAGTTCCTAATAGAGAAAAAAATGACTGATTCCATCCGATAGCAAGATCAAACAGGGCCGTGGGTCAGGTTACAGTATATAAACTCCTGCTCTAGCTATGGTTTCAACAACTTGATAGGATTTCATCATTTTGCTGAAGCCTCACAATCATGTGGGATCTGATACACACAATAAATATTGGAAAGTGGAAATGTACACATTTTGAACACAGGCATTTATGGACAAAGCAAACAGACAAACAAAAGGGTACTCGTTTTTTAATGCCAAAGTAAACTGCTGTCCTTCCAATCTAATGCATTCTCCTCACTCCTGAGCCATCCATTTCTCTGCTTATGCCATTCTGCCTTCTTCACATCTAATGGTTACACTGTAATCCACTGACTAATCTGCTGTCAGCCAGTGTGACAAGACATTAGCTCTGTGTCATTGGCTTCCACCCTTACTCAGAGAACAAAAACACATTATTTCTAACAATGTAAAGGCAAATATAAAGGCTAACTGCAAAAAAGAATCATTTTTAAACACATAAAGTAATTTGACACATAATTTTTGTAATTCTTTGTTTTTTTTTGCTACATGAACCACACACACTATAATCAGAATCCACTACTAAAACTGTGAAAGTACCAAAGCACTTATTTTAAAGCACACACTGGAAAAAAATATTAATATCCACTCAATTATACTAAAACAGCATTTTGTTATTTTGAACAATAATTTAAAAAGTAGCAAATAAGTTTCTAAGTTTGAGCATACTCATAAAAGTCTCACTTTACTGATTTACACTAGTATTCCTGGTATTTAATACATTTTTTTCATGTAAACATTGAACGTACAGTGCCATTCCAAGGTCAGGCACATGCTTTGCTCATTTGAATGGTGTGAAAATTGTTAGACCAGTCTCTTACAGTAATAAAAAATGAAGAATTTTAAAAGGCAATGAAAATAGCCACTAATCAAATGCTTGTTTAATTTGGCTTCCATGGGTCTAATTTGAAATTAATTTGCGTTATATTTGCTTCCTAGCTGCACTTGTCCCATAGCACTGATTTATCCCACAAATTGTAATGTCTTCTGCAGTGTGGTCATTTGTGTTGAAATGTCTGGCAGCAGGAGATGTAGAGGCACTAATTCTTATATGTCGTAGATGTTCCATGAAGTGATCAGCTAACTGCTGTTTTGTTTCTCCGAAGTACAGTTTTTGCTAATAATTTGGTCATTTTCATTAATAATTAATAAAACCAGGAGTTTTATTAATTATTAATGAAATTGCTGTAAACAAAAAATAAAAACACCTGTTTGTTTACAAATGATGTTAAAACCAGCTCTTGGTTGGGTGAGTAGCGCTGGTTTGTCCATTGACCCAGTTTTGTAAATTCACAGAGAAACTAAATGACTGTAACTATAGACAAGAATCTGAACCCCTCAGTCTGAAAAAAAAATACATCTCTTCATCTGTAAGGAATAACTGATCCTCTCTGAGTTTATATGATGTTAAAGTTGTATGTGTTTATTATCCAATTTTGTTTTTATCATCATTTCATGTATTACTATTTCTGTCACCAGCATATTTTACCCTTAGGGCAATCTCTGAGCAACCCTGAACCCCTTTATGTAGAGAGGGTAGTATACAAATGACCACTAGGTATGAGCACTGTGCACCAATAATGTTTTCCCCCTGAATGGTCAGTTTTTAACAAACTCCTTGTTTTAGGAGGGAGGAAATCATTGTATTATTAAATTAGACCCCATTCTTGTCACAATCTCCATGGTCAAACAATCCTTTTACATTGTACATTTTTTATTCTGTAATAATAATAACAATATATTTATGGGGAATTGATTAAAATTTTGTTGTGTGTTAGACCTCGGCTCTATAAGGGAAACAATAGTAGGCCAAGAACTTGTTAAAGGAATGTCATTCTTCAAATCTCTCAAACATTTCAATGCCAATGCCATACACAAGCAGCTCAATAGATAATCCTCTAAACTATAGTTTTTCCTTGAGGCTCGTCTTCAATGATAAACACCAATGATGAACACGTCCATTTAAGGAACAGTATGAACTTAAAACTTCTGTAGTTTACAGGCAAGTAATCTGAATCAGACATATCTGTGGGATTGATGAAGCCTGTGGTTACCTATTCCAGAACCTGAACAGCTATTCCGACAAAGTTGTATTCTGTGTAGCATTCAGAAAAATAATATTAAGCCCCACAAGATGCTCAGAGAAAAGGTGGCTAAATTCATTTTATTGTTGTTTTTCATCCTAATGCTCCTGACCAGCTATGTTATCAGAGAGCTATATCTCTTGATTTCTTAAAGAATTTGAGACATACCATTTTCAAACAATCAATATTTTAGAACAAGTTAGTCTGAAACAAACTACACTGAACAAAAATATAAACGCAACATGCAAGAATTTCAAAGATTTTGCTGAGTTACAGTTCATATAAGGAAATCAGTCATTTGAAATACATTCATTAAGCCCTAATCTATGGATTTCACATGACTGGAAATACAGATATGCATCTGTTGATCACAGATACCTTAAAAAAAGGTAGGTTAGAGTTGATCAGGCTGTTGATTGTGGACTGTGGAATGTTGTCCAACTCCTTTTCAATGGCTGTGCGAAGTTTCTGGATATTGGCGGGAACTGGAACACGCTGTCGTACACGTCGATCCAGAGCATCTCAAACATGCTCAGTGGGTGACATGTCTAGTGAGTATGCAGTCCATGGAAGAACTGGGACATTTTCAGCTTCCAGTAATTGTGTACAGATCCTTGCGACATGGGGCCGTGCATTGTCATGCTGAAACATGAGGTGATAGTGGCAGATGAATGGCACGACAATGGGCCTCAGGATCTCGTCATGGTATCTCTGTGCATTCAAATTCCCATCGATAAAATGCAATTGTGTTCGTTGTCCGTAGCTTACGCCTGCCCATACCATAACCCCACCGCCACCATGGGGCACTCTGTTAACAACGTTGACATCAGCAAACTGCTCACCCACACGATGTAATACACACTGTCTGCCATCTGCCTGGCACAGTGGAAACCGGGATTCATCCGTGAACAGCACACTTCTCCAGCATGCCAGCGGCCATCGAAGGTGAGCATTTGCCCACTGAAGTCAATTACGACGCCAAACTGCAGTCAGGTCAAGACACTGGTGAGGACAACAAGCATGCAGATGAGCTTCCCTGAGACGGTTTCTGACAGTTTGTGCAGACATTCTTTGGTTGTGCAAACCCATAGTTTCATCAGCTGTCCGAGTGGCTGGTCTCAGACGATCCCGCAGGTGAAGAAGCCAGATGTGGAAGTCCTGGGCTGGCATGGTTACACGTGGTCTGTGGTTGTAAGGCCAGTTGGACATACTGCCAAATTCTCTAAAACAACATTGGAGGCAGCTTGTGGTAGAGAAATGAACATTCAATTCTCTGGCAACAGCTCTGGTGGACATTCCTGCAGTCAGCATGCCAATTGCACGCTCCCTCAAAACTTGAGACATCTGTCATTGTGTTGTGTGACAAAACTGCACATTTTAGAGTGGCCTTTTATTTTCCCCAGCACAATGTGCACCTATGTAATGATCATGCTGTTTAATCAGCTTCTTGATATGCCACACCTGTCAGGTGGATGGATTATCTTGGCAAAGGTGAAATGCTCACTAACTTGGATGTAAACCAATCTGTGCACAAAATTTTAGAGAAATAAGCTTTTTGTGCGTATGAAAAATTTCTGGGATCTTTTATTTCGGCTCATGAAACATGGGACCAACACTTACATGTTGCGTTTATATTTTTGTTCAGTATAGCTGTTAGTACTGGGTAGAAAGAGGTATGGTAGGGTTAAATCTCCGGTTTGGGGATTATTCTACTGTATGTCTACCAAACCAAACTATAACTCATGCAAACAAGCCAAACATCAACTATAATATCCTCTGACATTGCCACAGTAACATGCATTTAAATGGCCCAGTGATTAATTGGGATTTTTGTTCTTTTTTAGATGCCTTGATAATTGGAATGTTGAAAAGAAAATGTGACTAGTCACTGGATAAATACTGTATAAACTGACAATATAGCAATTTGCAATACTGTACATTGTTCATATTGATGATGCAAAATACAAGCATTATGGTCAATCTATAATTTGTTACTGGTATTCAATCAATATTACAAATATGGACAAAACAACCCGGCATATACTACACATACAGGACCACTTTATGGGAATACTACAGTATTGTCATGACAATTCCAATTGCCAGAACGTAATGCTTTTTGTGTTTCAGTACAGAGACCATAACATCCAGCATCTTTCAAAGAACAAGTTCATTGACTGTATACAGGCAGAGGACTGGAGTTAGAAAAGTTGAAAAGTACTTGGTTACATGCAAGTATGCATCCCGTATTGGAGAAAAAGATTTTTGCAGTGGGACGCTCAGAAACGGTCCAGTAATTGTGTCAGTTAATGAGTATGTAGGCCTCAGATATTAATCTGTGCTTAAACTGAAATGATCATTCTTGACAAAAATAAATATGTAATCTTAGTTATTTTCCTACTTCACTTGTTTTAATCTTTTTAAGACCAATTGAGAGAAGCAATACAGATATGACCAAACGTCTTGCATCACCTAGAATTTTAGGATTGAGGCATAATTTAAAAAAAAAATAAATGAATAATATATATATATATATATATATATATATATATATATATATATATATATATATATAATTATATATATATATCTATAGTTTTTATATCAAAAATCTACCTGAAGCCATAATTATTTTTTTCAGTTTTTTAAGTATTTGAAAAAAGACAGTGGCATGTACTGTAATTCAATGTTAGTTGATTATTTAATTATATAGGGTGATGCAAACCTTTTGGCCAAAGATGTAATTTTAAGTATGCCACAAGGGTGTAAAAAAAAAGATGTGCAATGTTGTAAAATTATTTGATTTCTCTGATATTCATAAAAAAAAGATTATATCATCCAGACCTTGTTTTATATAATATCAAAAATGAAACAGAAACAGAAAATACCTTGACACTGTAAGCGAATTGGGTAGTTATGTTAGATTAATGACTTATATTCAAATTAAATAATAATGTCTTCTTCACAGTATGCATTATCCACAACTTATCAGAGTGTCATTTGTATTTTAAACAAAATGTAAGTACTGTATTAGGGGTATCAGGGGTGGACTAGATTATTTCTCACATTTTCATTTAGATTAATTTTCTCTTTTACTTATTGAGAAGTTAGAATGAACAATTGTAGATTATTCTTTAAAGATATTTACACAATTTAAAATAGAAAGTATAACCAAATGACTAGCTTTTGCTGTTAAGCTGTGAATGTAAAATGCCCATTTATAATAAGAGTAATACCTTGCAACTGGCTTACTTGGCTGGCCAAACATTATGTGGGATTGATTTAAAAGGATTTGTGGACTGGTGAATAAACCATCAACGTACTGGCAAATGCTCTGCATAATTTATATGGTACTCGTCATTGTTTTTACAACATTGCAGTTTATTTAAGGTTTGAATATTTTTGTTATTCAACCCCTTAAAAACATAAGTTTCCTGGAACACACACTGTCACATTCACTGAAAATGCTAAATATAATCCAATCCAAAAAAAAAAATCTCTTCAAAGTGAATTTAAAATGTCAACTACTTCTTGAAATTACTATTAAAATGAGCAAATATTAAATACAGTATACTCTGAACATTTCCAAGCACTTTTTTTCTGAATGAACAGTAAATACTGTCTAATACCCTATGAACTATTTTTTGAAATTTCTAAATTCACAATAACAGCTGACGGCCCATTAAACCACAAGCATTCAGTAAACCGGCATTACCCAACACACATCCGTTGTCTGTTCCAATAAGATGGGGAAAAGTGTGTCTTCTGGAAACACCCCGGGTGCCTAGTTTATAGTATGCTGGTCAACAGAAGTTATTTGCTTTTAGTTCAGTTTTTTTCCCTGTAATGATTACCTCCTTTAAAGTGGTTTAAACAGTTTTGGTGTTTAAATTGATAAAACTATAACAATATCTAATGCTAGGGCTTGGACTTTTATGATGCCAGACTGCAGCTAAGTTATGTGTGTGATATACTATAACTCCCTCAAAAACAAAGCCGGAAAGCAAAGAACCCAAACTATAATGTTCAGCTTCACTGGATTTCAGAGTGAGTGGGAATAATATGTACTGGACGCCCCTCCTGAACACAAAATGTGTAGGTTGGCTAAGGTGACGACCAGTTTTTTGCTCACAGTTTACTTGTGGATCAGATTCTAAAACCAATGTAGCTGTTTTTAGGTTTTATAGATGTTTTATAGATCATCACAGTGGGATATTTGTTCTTAACTTTATTTAAAAAAGTGGTATGACATCGAACTTAATACCAGTCCCTGCAATCACTATGATTAACAAAAAAAAAAAAAGTAGGACTTACTTCGTAACTGATTAGTATAAAATCAATTATGTTCAAAATAATTAAAAAACTGAAATGCTCCAGATTAAAATGTGAACGTGCCTTTTGAAATATATTTTTTATACAAAACGAATGAACCTTGACATCTACTTTTATATTGTAATATAGACATTCTATTTTTTTTAAATATTAATGGCAAGGTTGTCAGAATTTCCCAAGGAATATGAACACGTTTACACTAAGGATACCTAAAATCAAGTGTGTAAACAGGTAAAGCCTTTGACTGAAGCCTGTGATATTACTGAGGCCTGAAGGTGATGGCAAAACAGAAAAAGCAACAGCCAAGCAGATGTGTGGTGTTGAGTGCTACAGTCTTACATTTTTTCCACCACTTATTTTCCCCCAATGTTTGACCAAAAATAATACAATTATTGTAACATGTGTAAAATACAAAGACAAAAGGCTCCAGGCATGAATAGATCTAACATTTACTGACTTACTTCAACACGATTTGACAGGTTCTTAGCATCCAATTATACCACCTTGACTAAATGTAAAATTTCTATTAAGCAAAAATGATGGCAATCATCCTACACTTTACAGATTTATTCAGAAGATTCAGATATGTAATACAGTATGTAGTTCTGTGATTCAATGACTAGTTCTTTTAAGTGACTGTTGTGCTTCGTCCATATTTCTCAGGGATGGTTCTGATTATGTACAGTGTTAGTTATAGTTTGAAGGATACCTGATTACCTGAGATAGTACACAGGATGTGAGGGGACTTTAATCCTGACAAACTAGATAGACTTATGGAGCCAAGATAATGTTCAAGGTTACATAGTGCCTAGATCCACTGGATGTTTTGAATATAGATGAGTCAAAGGGTTAACGTAGGTATACCGCTTGATTTACAGATATAATGGAACAGAGGATCTCCCGATGCAACATCACCCCAACCTTACCTCATCCTACCCCTATAATTAAAATAGTTTTATTGGCGAGCAGCCTATTCCAGGTAACACAAGTCTATTCATTTCCAGCTAACCTAGTTTCTTTCCTAACGGGA
The DNA here is from genome assembly GCF_017654505.1 of Polyodon spathula. Taxonomy (NCBI): domain Eukaryota; kingdom Metazoa; phylum Chordata; class Actinopteri; order Acipenseriformes; family Polyodontidae; genus Polyodon; species Polyodon spathula. The sequence goes on from NC_054534.1 coordinate 74,065,005, forward strand.
GAACAAGTCTGCTGGGCAACCATTCATCACTGTCAGTTGTGCATGAGCTGAAGTTCTTATTGGCTGGATAGAACTTGGCAACTTCTAAAGAAGTACTTGAGAAAAGAAAATCATGGAGGGGAAAAAAACACATCGCTTTTTTTTTTCTCTTTAAGTCTGTCCAGGACTTAGAAGAAGCCAGAAAAACAGAATTCAGGCACTCCATGTAACTACAGTAAATGCCATACATTTTGGTCATGACGACAACAACAACGAACACACGCACTAGCGTAAACCATAACAACAACATCAATCCTATTGATTTAATTGCTAACGATTTAACTGACTTTAAAATGCTAAAAGATCATCTGTTTCGGATTTATCTGAATGTTGATGCCAAGTGTAAAAAAAAAAAAGAAAAGATTTAATAGACTGAAGAATTTTTTTCTAGATTTGTCATATAGATTTTTAAATGTTGAATTTGTGATAAATGTTTTCAATATTTATAAATTATATCTGAAAGTACACATTTCAAAACTTATGTTTTTGTTTTATGTATTAAGCTGGGGGGGGGGGGGGTAAATTTTTTGGTTAAATCTAGGAAAAATTGGGAGGTTAAATCTGGAAAAAAACACCTGGTAAAATACTGTATTTGTGTTGTTTTTTTTTGTTTTTTTTTTTACACTTGGCACCCCATAACAATCCTAATTAAAAATAATTCAATGTTTTCAAACTTTAGGGTATGACAATAGTTTTTTGCACAATGTACTTTCACATTTACTGACATAAATCGTGTTCCATTGTAGTTTTGAGAGACTAGAACGTGTATACAATACAACACATTCTCTCCAACTTCAAATGCATTGCCATCTTATTATACAGTCCATCCTAAACAAAAGCACACATATCTTCCCTAAAAATAAAAGTATTGTATTATACATTCATGTAAGACTTACCTTGATGAACCACAAACACTGCTTTGAGAATTCAGGAGCTGCAAAACATTTATGATACAGATTATTATACTTTCCCACCATATAAAAACACAGGACCTGCGCTACTCTCTTGTTTTAAGGTAGCATTCAATCAAACGTTTTAGGAGGTGCATCTTATACTGTGCAGTGTTAAAAAATGAAGGGATCACTGAATTTAAATACAATAGACTCTTGACAAAACTGACCAACAACCCAGAGCAGTTAAACCTTTTTTTTTTTTTTAACTTTAATATCAGAATTATATGATAAGTTTTTAGAACATTTATAGCAGTCTTTATTTGTGTTCAAAGTTTTTTTTTTCTTCAGATTATGAAATGTAAATATGAAAAACAGGACTCAAAGACTAGAGAAGGCATTTGTAGCATGATACAGGTTGCAATCAGTAATCTGAACAAATCACTTATCTGAACTGGGTCCAGTTTCAAGTAGTTCAGATTAGCGAGAGTCAACTGTACAAGTCTTATACTCTTTAACTAATGTAATGTGTTTCTGGGGTGTGTCCTTCTACGACTGAACATTTGCTTGACATGTAAATAAGCAAAGAAAACTGATTTGGTTGTAGTCCCAGAGAGATAAAACCTGACAGCTATCATGGGTCACAGGAGTGCTGTAGCAAACACAGTGATCTTCAAGGGTGACATGCAGAAGAAACACCTTTGCTTACTAAGTGATTGTTTTTGCTCTCAACATATTTTCATAATTTAAGAATAAGTTGCATTAAAAACATTTCTGACTTGTGACAGAACTGTTAGGATGTTTGTCCAATGCTAAAGCCCAGCTTGAGACCTTTCTCAGCCAAAAGAAAAAAAAAATGAGTAGAAAATTGAGCTAATAACAATTTGGAGTAAAACGCTTTGAGAATTCCACCTCATGTGTTTAACAGTGTTAACAACAATTCAGATTTTATACTATAAATCGGGATTACAATATCTTCTCCATCTGTCTCGTTACTTAGAAGCCACCTTTAGGTAACTGCTAAATGGAAATTATTATAATATATTAGTTGCTAGAGAACAATCATTTTGTTGTATATACAATTTAATCAATTTAAACATAGGTGGTTAACATTTACAGTTTAATTAATTTAAACGTAGGTGCTTAACATTTTCTGTGGTGGTAGGGGATTGTTATTTTTTCCAGTTCATAAGATGGCTTCTGGGACGTTAGTTTAAAACAGTGGCAGTAGTACGTCAACTGATTTGTAAAACAATTTAATCACAGTAATTGCATTTGATCACCATAAAAATGACTGTTACCATTAAAATTATAGTTTTGTTGTTAGGAGAATGTCTTTGTAACAGAGACAACCTTTTGTCACATTTTAAAACCCAATTAAAACAAACATAAATGCAACTTATGTATGTAATAAATAGAAAGTACCATGCTTGTATCAGCTTAAGTTATACACTGTTTCAGAGTGCTGGAAATACTGAACAAGGCAAGAATTACAACACTTGTCAATTGATTCACATTACATTTTTAAACAAGACTGTAAAACACTTAACTGTTGCATAGATTTGGAAGTTAGATAGAATTTATTTATTTCTTTTAAGTTAGAGTGACCAATTATTATTTTTTATCTATTTTTCTCCCAATTTTGAATGTCCAATTATGTTTTTAATCCTCACCGCCGGGAGTCCCCTCACAGCACAGACATTCTGAGGGCGTGTCAGCATCCTCTGATCTTATAAGCCTAAAGCCAGAACCGCTTTTATGCTGAGCAATCCAGCGCAAACGTGAGCAGGCTACCGATCCCAGAGAACAGAGATCAGCCCTGCTTTTTATCCACTCTGACTGTGCTCGGTGTCTGGCCAGTAGGGTTCGCTGTTGCGCAATGAGGAGAAGGAATCCCTGCCGGTTTCCCATTCCCCACCCCGGGAGCGTCAGAGCCAATGGGACCCCCCCTTCAGAGTCCCCAGCAAAATTTGGCCTCTTTGCACAACCAGGACATGAACTTGGACCGTCCAAGTGTGTGACTCATCCTGCGCTCCCAGCGGCAGAGCTTTAACTGGGTGAGTCACTCGGGGACCCAACCCTGTCAGATACATTTTTAAACCTGTTCCATTGTAAGTTTCTTATTTTAAAAAAAAAATTAAAAAAATGGTACCCAGTTAATAAATAAACATGTTACACTCTCAGGTCATATATTTACATGAATTGACAAGCAGACACAGAAAATTGCACCATATGCAATAAGTTTGGAAATAACACTTCCGTTGTCACCTACCATCTGCACATGCTTAGCTGTAATTCCTAACCTTCATAATAATCTAATAAGAAGTTATTTGTGACTACTTTCAGACAATGCATTACAGCATTTTGTTTTACTTTGCGGCTGTGGTGCCGACTTTAAGGAAGGAGGACTTCTTTATCTGTGTGACCCATTTTCAGTTAAATACAGCATGCTGTGGCACTGATGTGAAATGCCAGTGGGAATTACAGACGCGATTAATAGTTACAGTCCAGTGATCAGAGGCACTTGTTAACCAGTCATTCCAAACTTCATCTAAGATTTATAACCAATAATCAGATATGAATGGAGGTTCTCCCTCACAATCAGGAACATGGCAAATTCCCACTCTAGGCCACAAATAGGATGAAATCAATATCCCTCTGCTGCTGATATACTATCAGTCCTGGAGAGAGGAAGAAAGTGATAAAATTCATCTTCCATTTCATGAGCTTGAAGAAACTAGGACACGAATAAAAAAGTGAAAAGCCCTGCTGCCTGAAATAGTACTTGACTAATTTAAGAATAATCTAAGCCAAATATACAGTATTTATATGTATATCCATGTGTTGTATAACATATAAGGATTCAAATTCACAAAGTCATTTTCTCTTAATAAATCACCTATGAAGGCAGAATGTTGTTTTTATTAAAATGAATACTATGAAGGTTCTCTTGAGGCAATATAAAAGACTGATGACATACTGTAACAGGGCAAGGAGCCCTGTACATGATTTATTTTTAGAACGGGGTCTCCCCCTCCGCCCCTGTGTTGTGTTGTATTTGTTTTATGATTTATTTATTGTATTTGTTATTGTGATGACGGCGAAAGCTGTGAGTTTGTTTTGTTTTGTTAGTGTGTTGCAGTGTGAATGGGAGGCCCCATCCATTAATAAAAACCTGTGCAGAAGGTGGCCATTTCCCGAGTTAATTAGTTGTGTAATTGTTGCTAATCGGAAGATGGTCACCTGTACATAAACCTGCAGCTCTCTGCACTCCGGGTGGGTGTCTTCAGAAGTGGAGAACGAGAGCGGAGAAGAGAGAGAACGTAAAACGACAAGTAATCTGTGTCAGTAAAGGCTACTGCCCAGCCTGACCGATTTATGTGTTTGTGATTATTCTTGTTTACCCTATTTCTTTTCTGTGCTCCGTAAGCGTTTATTTTTGTTAAATATTTTATTTATTTTTGTGTTTAATAAATGGTGCACCATGCCCAGATCTTCTTTTCCTTTCCCCCCTCATGCTCCCACATCTCCTCCCTACCTGTCTCTCAGCCATCTCCTCTTGGATGCACTCACATCATCTTAAACTCAACCTCTCCATATCAGACCTTTTCTTCCCCCTTTTCCTACCCCACCACTGATCTCTCTATCGCTATTCCTCTTGAATCTACCAAGAACGTTGGTGGCACCCCCAACCCCACCCTCTACTACTCTCAGCACATCTCTCTCTATTCTGGCACGCTCCTGTCGCTTCTTCCCCAGCAACATATGCAGAATTCTCCACTTCCTCACCAACTAATCCATGCAGATCCTAGTTCAGGCCCTGCTGCTGTCCCACTTTGATTACTGCAACTCCCTCCTGGTGGGCCTCCCTGCTTCTGCTATCCATCCACTCCAGCTCATCCAAACCTCTGCTGATTGTCTTGTCTTTACCCTTCCTTGTTTCTCCCATGCTACCCTCCCTCCACTGGCTCCCTCTCTCTGCTTGCATCCAATTCAAAACTCGTGTTCTTGTCCATCACTGTCTCAACCATTCTGCACCCTCCTACCTCCAGACTATTATTTCACCCTACACCCTCTCCACTCCTCTGCCACTGACAGATTAGTTGTGCCCCCTTCCACTCCTCCACCTCTAGAGCCTGCTCCTCCTCCTCACTTGCTCCTCTGTGGTGGAATGACCTACTCACGGATATCAGGACTGCTCAGTCCCTGACCACCTTCCGGCACCTCCTCAAGATACATCTGTTACTTACACTTAATTACTCCACATTTTGCTGTATTCTACTACTGCTCTCAATCATAATTATACTTTTTGTATCTTGTACTTGATTTTACTGTTAAAGGTAATTGTGTTCTCATTTTTGCTCTTATTTGAAATCGTTTTTATCTATTTATTGTACTTACTACTTGCTCTTAATGGAATTTACTCTTATAACCGACCAGTAAAAAACATGTTCAGGATTACTTTCAAAACTCTCCTGCTTGCCTACAAGGCCCTTCATCATACAGGTCCAGAGTATCTCTCCAACCTGCTGACCAGCTATGTCCCTACACGCAAACTGAGGTCCTCTGAGTCAGGCCTGCTTGTTATACCCAAGCAAAAGTGCACCCCACTTGGAGAGCACTCTTTTAGCTTCATGGCCCCAACTCTCTGGAACTCTCTCCCAGTGCGTGTAGCTCCCACAATCGCTCACTTTAAATCAACTCTCAAGACCCACTTGTTTTCTTTTGCTTTCAATGCTCTTTAAGCCTGATATCTGTTATTAGCTGCTGTCTAAATTGCTGTTCAGGTTTTTCACTCCATCTTATTTGTATTATTTTGTATGACACACACATCCGCAATGTTTAGAATTCACATCCTGGCCTTTTATTTAATGTATTATGCCTGTATTTAATGTATTTGCCTTGTTTTTACTGTTGTATTTAATGTACTGTGACATGTATTTCAGTGTATTTAATGTATTAGGCATTATTCCTCACTATCTTGTAAAGCGCTTTGTGATGGTGGTCCACTATGAAAGGCGCTACATAAAATAAATATTGATTGATTGATTGATAAACAAATATAAGTTTAACTGCTCTTAGTCGTAATCACTCTCAAATGTAATTATTTACTGTCATTTTTATTTTCTGTCATTTAAATTTGCTCTTACTACTGATTTTACTGTATTCTATAACTGCTATTATTTGTAATGTGATACTTTGTAACAATTGTAAGGCACCCTGGACAAAGACAGCTGCTAATAAATAAATAAATAAACAAATAAACAAACAAATAAATACATAAATAAATAATAATAATACAGGACAACTATGAGTTGCATATCTATACAATTGATACTTTGTTTTGTAAACTCTACAACCAGCAATAAAGCAAAGGACTAGATGCATTTTTTTAATTCTAAAGTAGGTGTATTAATTAGCTACCTCTCACAGTTTAGTGTACACTCTTTCTGCTCTCTTCACAGAACAGTGAGTTATACAGCTGACTGGGATCAAGGCTTCACAGATATTTTTTCAGACAGGTCATAGCTCATTGGGGCAGCAGGGACAGCTGCTAGGAATTCCATCAATGTACCAAAGCAATGGCATTTACCGACTTTCAGAGCACTCAGAAAACTGCATCAAAATTCACCCTAAAACGTGCTACTCTTCCCTGATATAAAACCTAACTGAACATTCAAAAAGGCAAAGGGTGGCAGGGCATTAACACACTCTTGTTTGCAAACTAAATGCCTGCTCTTTGCTTTTATAACTGCACTAAAGACTGATTTAAATACATTAAAATTGTCACAAGTGAGAAACATTAAAAGTATGTTTATTAAAACAAAAATTAAGTACCTATTACTTTGACTCCAAACAATAATCAAGCTCAGTGAAAGTTACAAAATACAAACTTATTAATAAAAAATACAGACTATCATTTTAAACCTTTAAAAGCCTTTCTAAATTAGTGCAGCCAGTCTCATAAGGACATGTAAAAAAGGTTTTGTTTTTAGATGCTGATACCCACTTAGAGTATGGCGGTATGGATTACAGCATTTAGTGGATGAAAACTTCACCTAATGCACCACCACTGACCTGAATCACTGTCGCTTGTATGTGTACCAAATATCAGTTGAATTGAAAACAATCTGTAGATGTTCACTTTTGACAGACAACATATGCGAACTGTGCAAGTTAAGTAATCTTTACATGATACCAATAGTGAAATATTATAATACAGCAGCACAATGAACTCACCTGTGTTGTGACCCTGTTCTACTTTTCTAAACTAGATACAAAATCCAAACAAAATGACTAAACTCAAAGTAAATATCACATTCACACAGAGAAAAGATACACAAACATGCAGTTGCTAAGCAATGGCCCAGTTGCCATGTGAAAATTGCCTACATTATCCTGTCAGGATTGAAATACATAACTACAGCAGAGTGCTTTATAGCGAGCAATCTAAAAAGCAGACTGGGGTGGTTTGACTTTTATCCCAACATACTTAAAATTTAAAGTATATCCATTTTTTTTTTTGTCTAAATCACTGTGGCTTCTTTTTAATTTACAAAACCACTTAACAGCTTCATGGAATATGGTTAAGAAGTTTTTTTAATTATTATTTTGGTGTAACATTTTGAATAGCAAGAGATCTTGAATATCCTAATCCCAGGCAACATCAGAAAGATGTACAGTAAAAGGTCATAAGCCAAGTGACAAAAAATATGCTGAGCATCCACGTTCAAAGAATATTTATGCATGCCATAGTATTGTTCTCAACATTGTACTGTAATTCTTGACATGTATTTTTTGTATACAAAGTCCTGGGTTAGGGTGTCTGCTAAGAAATAAATAATAATGATTACAGTATATAGTCAGAAAGTATACGAGGCAGAATACACCAGACACAAATATTGTTACATTTAGGGACATCAGAATAGAATAAGTGTGGAGAACGTTTAAGCTGGCAGTCTTTGACCAGTCATTATTGATCTAAATACAGAGCAACATTGTTTTACAAGAAAGACCTACATAGAACATTCATTCAAACTATAAATTAGTCTTGTCTCGTTGTTAACTGTACACATAAACAAGCAAACTGACAAGGTTGTTAAATCACACTTTCCCTCTTTTTGCCTCTGGTGCACTCTGGGTAATAAAGTCCACACAGACCTTTACTACATTTTCAGTCAAATCTCAGTCAAGTCTCTCTCCCTTGCTTAATTGTAGCCTTGTATAAATCTAACATGCCATATTTGTTAGTCTATAACTTTACAAGGTCAAAATATATAAAATATGTAATATATTTAGTGTTGCCATTGTATAGGGTATATATTTAGGGACTATGCCATGTCCCAAATGAAAATATTTGATTTATTTTAAGAATGAACAATAACCTTGTCCAATAGTTTCAACTGAGGCATGGTGTAATTATACAATGCTATAATTTATGAAGCAAAATGGAGAAAAAAAAAAGAGTAGGAAAAGTTGTGTTTCATAGGGCTCAGCGGAACAAGCAGAGGAAACATGAACTTGGCAACCCAGCAATAAAACACAGATCCGGAAAACACTGCTGCTCCTAGTAACGTGTTCTACATGAAAGTGTCTTTGTTGGCTTACCAAAATGGGCAGTTCAGTAACTATAAAAAAATTAAATAAAGAGTAGAAAAGGTGCCAGCTCATTAGATATGTGTGAAATCTGCAAAAACAGCTTTTTGCAATGTGACTTCAGTGGGAATAGTGATACAGAAAGCTATGCAGTTTGAATTATGTTCCTTTTCTTAAGAACAACTACATATAAATAAGATTGCTTTCAGGAAAGAGTAAACTGTTTTAATAGCTGATTACATTGAAAGTACAAGACATGCTAAGATAACCTTAATTATATATAAGCCAACTTATCGTTCAGAGATATCTCAAATTGCATTTTAGGATATAGTGATATATCTGTATCTGTAAATTACTGATATCTTTAAATGAATATGAGATATCTGTAAATATTTTAATTTCATTTCGAGATATCTAAAAATGAAACAGGTGTCTCAAATTGACTTAAAGATAAGCTAGCATGGTATGCCAAACTGTCATTTAGAGATATCTCAAAATAATTTTGCGATATCTTGAAATAACTTCCTGTTCATTTGGAGATATCTCATAGTAACTTCCTGTTCATTTAGAGACATTTCTAAATCATTTATATAACTTCCTGTGAAAATGCTCTATACTTTGAATGGACTTCCTGTTCATTTAGAGCTATCTCTAAATGAACAGGAAATTATTTTAAGATATCTTAACATTATTTAGGTACTGTATCTCTAAATGAACAGGAAGTTATTTCAAGATATCTTAAAATGATTTTGAGATATCTCTAAATGATTTCGAGATATCTAAAAATGTATTTTAGATATCTCATTTAAATTCTACGTAAAGATATCTGACATTTTTTTTGAGATATCTATACATTTAATTAAGATATCATAAAATTATTTAGAAATATCTCACAATATTTAGAGATATCTACAAATTAATTTGCGATACAGTACACCCTCGCTATAATGCCCTTCATTATAACAAACCTTCGGCTATAACGAACCTGGCTCTTAGACCACAAATGAAAAATAAATACATAATAATATTGTAGCGTATGTGAGGTCTGTGAAGAACAGGAATGCTTGGGAGTAGAAGGGGCTGCGTTTCACATCGGTCGAACAGGCTATGGGCGACAGGCACGGACCACAGGAGCTGCTGGTGATTGGCTGTGGAGTGGGATGAGGCGGGACTAAGTGGGCTAAAGACCAGTGACAGGGAGAGTTTTTGTTGTTGTGAAGCAAAGGGCGTGTTAAGTAAGTGAGCACTTGCTCAGTTCTGCTCCTGCTGAGCCACTCAGAACGCTCCTGAGCATTTCTCGTCAGTGGTCAGTGAGCAAACTGAATGGCCACCGGCAGGAAACAAATGAAGATGACAGGCAGGATTTACAAATACGTTTGTCAAGAACGATGAACTGGTTTTGATGTATGAAGTTATGTATTACCTGGTTAAATAAGATGGTAAAAATTGTTTTCGAATTTGTATCATTTAATTTTTTTTTTTTTTTAAATGTAGAGCTGTTTTACGGTTATTAATGTATTATTATTATTATTATTATTATTAGACTTTATTCATGATTCATAATAAGACTATATTATTATTCATAATTTTCATTATTAATGTCGGTATTAAACCAAACATTTTAATAATCAATTATGTAGCAAGGTTAATCAATTTGATTAATAACTCGATTTAGTTAATATTGAAACATATTACTATCTTCAAATTAGTCTCAGAACTTAAATCATTGGCATCAATTGGACTTTTAAATTAATGTTATCAAGTATAAAACTTAGTATGAAACACACACATATATATAAGCAATAAGGCACGACAGGGTGTGGGATATACTCTAATATCCACACCCCCGGGTGCATTATAAGTCACAAGGCGAAGCCTAGTGGCTTTAACCGCCTGGGGTGTGTGGATATTAGAGTATATCCCACACCCTGAAGTGCCTTATTGCGCTTATAAAATGGACCAACCAGTAATGAACAATGTTAATGAGTGTAAATGTATGCAAATGACATCACAAAATACCGCAAGGGAGATATCTGATATGCAGACCACGACCAGTGAATTCCTCATACTGTACAATGACGTAACATGCGAGTCAGAGACGGGAAGTTTAAAATGATTGTTCAGATATTGTTGATTTACTAACTTGTAGGGGATGATTAACATTAAAAATGCTGACAATTAAAAAAAAAAAAAAGCTAAATTAATTTCAACAAAAGATCATGTTTAGAGTTACGAAAAGGGGATGTTGCTGCAGATGGTGGGATTTTGTTTTGCTCGACTTGTAATTTTGGGCCCACTGCTTACTTAGTAGATACACTGCGTCTTGACTTTGTTAACCACACAGTAGGCCAGGCTGTCATTAAGACGCTTGTGAAGTATTGCATTGATTTCAACTGTGTCTCTGCCTTTGCAATAGACAATGTAGCAGAGGGAGAAACACTAGCCGTTTACATCTATGCTTTGTCATATAAAATGTTTTTTTTTAATTAATTATTTTTTTTTTTTTTTAGGTTGCTAGGCTCCTGTGGCATATGTGATGTTATAGAATTTACTAATAATTTGATGGAATCTGTGGTTTAAAACTTCATAAAAAATAATTTCTACATACAGAGAGTTTAACATCAATGTTCCATTAACAATTACTTTCTCTGCTTTGACTCTCGCAGGCCGCCCTCCTTCTACAGAGCGCATTTTTGTCTTTAATGTTTCATTGACATTAATGTTCTAGCTGATTCCCCACCACTTCTTCTGCTAATACATTTAGCTCCTGTCTGTAAACTTTAGATTCCTCAATCTGTCCTCCTTGGTTGCTGTCATTGTGAAAAACTCAGAACTGTACTTACCTTTTCTTTTGAGCATCTTTATATACAGTGTGGTTATAAAGTAAGTTTACCACATCAAACCACCATAGTTGATGTGGTAAAGTTACACCCTGTATATAGGCTACTATAATACAGTATGTATAAACCTTGTCCATAATTGTCTGTGTTGAATTCTGTGTGATATGAGAACTTCTAAATGAATAATGTAGCTTGTTTTATTTGTCCATATAATTAGCTCAGTGAATAGAGTGACCGCTGCTTCATTTTTGCGTGCGGCGTGGCTTCCCCCTGGCACGTGGTAATACTGGTCATTTACCACTGTTTAGTGAATGAGGCCCATTACATTTTACTAATATAGGAAAGCAAAGGAGCACTCGTATATTGCAGTTTTGATTTATTATTAATTTGTATTTATCCTTTCCTGAAGAAGGTTAACACTTTATATTATCACATTATTGACACAAAACGACTTTATAAATGACATTACCTCACAGTACTAGGAATCGGAGACCTAATTAGCTTATGGCCAGAGTGGGACATGCTGGAACTGAACGATTAGACTTTCTATCGGCTCTGAAAGACATGTGGACTGTTCAGTTCCCCTTTTCGGACGTTAACCCTTGTGTTACTGTTTCCCCTTGTGTATACCGCCATTCTGTCCTGTCTGGGGTAAGTGTGATGTGTTACTGTACAGTGTGTGTAACTTGTTTGGTGTGACCCCCCCTATATCTCCCAACTGCATGTGAAATACCCTGACCTGTGTTATGCTTTGCAGCTGCATGGGTTGGATGAATAAAACTTCATTGATTTAACTCTGGTCGAATATGTCATTACTTCTGGGTAGAATGCATGTGTAGCAATAATGTTACAATATGTTAGAAAATGTTACAAGAAGTCAAAATATTGTAAAACTATATCATTTTATATACTGTATTTCAAAGTATATGGAAGCATACTTTGAAATATGTTCCCTTATATTTCATTTTATGGACATTTTAAATATATAAATATATTTTGATGTATATTCCCAACATATTTCAAAGTATGTGGAAGCATACTTTGAAATATGTTGCCTTATATTTCATACTCTATGTTGGGATATACTTCAAAATATGTCAATGTATGTCTAAAATATACTTAAATATACACAATTATATATTTTTCACAGTGTATTTCATTATATTTTTGTGGTCTTTTTTTAACATTTAAATATATGTTTTGAAATATATTTATTGCATTTTTTTTTTCCATATGGGTTGTGACAGGAAAATATTTTTTTGCATGTTGATGCAGAGTGCATGTGGACCACTCTAGGTATAAAGCTGTGAATTAAAGATTTCTTTTCTTGCATATCAGTGAAACACGACTATTCATCCCCTGGCATTTACTATTTTCCTAACAGTGTATTATAAGTAATTGACTTTGGCAAGACATCAGCATTCATGTATTTAGAAATAAATTGGAGGCACTGTCCAAATGTTACCTTTTTGTCTCTATGTTTAAATTTAGTTAAAAACACAAAATGCATTAGCAATCCACCAGTTTCACAGATTTTACTAACTCATTTTCTTGTATATTATATTTAAAAATGTTTTATTTTGTTTATAATACATTCATGTTTAATACTGCACAGATGTATTACTTATTATTTATATCTACATATTATAAAATGGCTTGGATAAATTGAACGCTGTGATTGGCTGAACTTGCCTAAGTGTATAAAGCATGTAAATAAGCAGTTATATTTTGATATTATATTTTTAGTTTTTCAAACTGCATTAAAATAAATAAATAAATAAATAAATAAATACTCACTCCTGGGTGTGTGGTGTGGCATTTCTTCCTGCACTTCTTAGCACCAAAGCATGTGTCAGATATGTCTTGATGCACTTCTGAGAACCCAAGCGTACGTCAGGTATGTCTTACTTAATACACTAAATATAATCACGTCTAATAATCCTCGACTGATACCAGAAATTTCACTTATTTCTCATTTCCTCCTCTTCTTCATCATACTAATAATTATTTATTTAGGCTCTTTTACACGTTGCTTTGCCGCAAAACAAAAAGCATTTCATCCCTCGTTGTGTGCATACATTAAAAGTCCTGCTGATATCTAACCTTTGCTCTTCAAAATATTTTACTGTCATTGCAGGCACTCCCCGGAGAGGCCTATCAGCAGCTCTGACTTAAAATGCTCAGTGAATACCTTAATACATTCTTGTGTTCTAATATCTACAGGGCTGTCTTTAGGGGATTTTATTATTATTATTATTATTATTATTATTATTATTATTATTATTATTTATATTATTATTATTATTATTATATATTATTTTATTATTATTATTATTATTATTATTATTATTATCAGTGGTAGATGCAATTGAGCTTTGCAATACAGATTCATTCTTCTGCTTGTTTATTTTCCAACATTTTGCATATCTGAAGTATTTGCAGATGTTAGTGATCTTACATAATAAATGCTGGTCTCCAATAGGTGCCAAGGCTACTGGCAAATATTGTAAAAACGCCGGGACTTTTATTTAAAGTTTTACCTTAAGTGCCTGTGATTTTTTCATTGCTGGCTACAACCCTGCTTTGACACAGTAAGTTTTATTCATGTGACATATAAAAAAATAATGATTGGTTTACATTATTTTGTTGCCAGATTGTTGACACCTTATTAATAGCAAGCTTATGTCTTGTGTGACCACAATATTTACAAGGCAACAAACTGGCAACAACAGTATCTGTCTAGTGAACAGGTCCTTATGGAATAGACCCTCAAAGCCAGAACATGCTTAGGCACTAATGGTGAAGATTAAGCAACAATCATCCCATGTAGGAAAGCTGACAAACAGGGCTGCGGCTTTGAAGAAAACTTAGATTTTTCTGTTCACATAATTTTGTCACTGGATCGTAGCGAGTGTCTAGATATGAATCCTTTATAAGCCGAGGGATTGATTTCCTAATACTTCTGCAACATCTTGCAATGATGTGCTGCTATTCATCACATTCTGAAACCATTCTAAAGGCACCCCTGTGACACATACATGAAGTTTCAATAAATGTGCAATGCTTCATTTATTGTGTCAAATGGGAGGCATGAAGCAATATCTGAAAATCTGGAGATACACTGAAGTGATGTAAAATATCCCTTAATGACAATTCAGAGCATTTTGTAAGTAGCTCTGCACTGTTAAAAATTATTAATTTATGTGCAACAGCTGATGTTCAACATGCATTTCAGCTACACTTATTTTCTCATTTCTATCTGTCACTAGGGCTAAACAACTCCGGGAAAATATTTCAAGGTAGCGAAGCCAGTACTATTTGAAATAAAATTTTCATATTTTTACGTCTCAAATTAATTTTTTAACAATATGCGCACCGATGATTATGTAGCTCTATGGCTTATCAGTCATATAATTGATACCAATTGAATAGACCCAATCATCTGCTTCTGGTAAGATACACTGATCATATGATCACCAGCAGGAACAGACACATATACCAGCTGTATGTTTCTATTGTTTGTCCACAGTTTGTATTTCTAAAAAAAAAAAAAAAATAGACATAGATGGGTAAGACAACTAAAAAAGTGACATGCATCCCCACTATAGAAGAATCATGAAAAAGTAAATCACCTAAGACTTACAATACACTCACGGTTTGCACATGTGAAAGTGCGTGTTTGACATATAGACAGATCAAGGCAGAACCTGTCTAAGAAAATCGCATCTGAGCCTATTGTACGTTTGTTATAATCTCAATTTCTCTGCACTTTAGAAATGTCTACAGTTCCAAGTAGGCTTAGATTTTATCTGCACTTCTGCTGATTAGAACTCAACTTTAATCTGATGTGAAATCATACAAAGGTTGTAATCTAACCTATACACCACCAGCACAATATGTCAACAAACATTTTAATCTGCTTAGTCGCTACAGCCACTAAAAACTATGTAAAACACCATGGCCACACACTATCTGGGAAAGCCCCATGGTTTCAGACGATTGTTTGTCATTCATTTAACAAACTAAGATAATTACCTAAGACTTGGCTCAAATCTCTTATTAAAAGGGTATTTGCCAGTTGTGCTCCATGTCTTTGCAATTCCCTACTGCTTCAAATTAATACAAAGAGTTTACATCCATTGGGTCACAGCTCAATACATAGCTGTATAGTATGTATAAGAGTATGGTGTTTGGTCAGGATGTGCATTGACTTGTGATTAGTCAGATATGGAAGGCATTCATGGTACATTAACACTCATTCTTAGTGGGATTGCTTTGGACTAGGGGATGCACATTTTAGGCTTCAATACACTTTAAAAATACTTAGAATGATTATTGCCAGGACTTCTTTTGAGATGATGAGTTGTCAAATGACTAGGTCTTCTGTAAAAATAATAATAATAATAATAATAATAATAATAATAATAATAATAATAATAATAATATGGAATCAAATATGAACAAAATTACATATCCTGAAAGATATGGTATTTATGTATGCAAATTGTTATCATTTATGTATGCAAATTGCAGGTATCCATATAAAAAAAGGTCACAAATATTATCACTAAGATACAATTAAATAAAAAACAGCCTATCATCCCTTATCCTCTTTAAAAAATCCATACTTTATGCGATTATTACAATGACCGTACTGACAGAATAATGATATAAACATTCAGCATAAAGAGCATCACAGAGACTTCCTACAGTACTGTCCAATAATCTCTCAGGAGGCTTTGAGCGAATGATAAACAGTGGGCTTCCATTCGACTGGTTGCTTAATAATAGTTTTTTGGATTTATGGCAATCAGAAATCTTGATGGAATGCTCTATTTTCTGAGACATTTAAGAACGTTATTATGATATAAGCACACAGAAAAATATAATGTTTAAATTCAATGGCTGATGACAGTATATATATATATAGATATATATATATATATATATATATATTATATATATAGATATATATATATATAATATATTTAGAATTGCCCTTTTGTCATATGGTGTGTGAGACTCTGCTGAGAGTGAAAGAATCACATTGCTGCTGGCTTATTAGTATACCATGTACTAAGAAAGGCAATTGTCAAAAGGTGTTGGTTCCCAATAATGTGACACATAATCTCTCACATGTATGAACAAAACACCGTTATTGCCAGAAAGTGAGACTAACAACAGCCAATAAAGCTAGTTCTATGCTCTGTTCCACTTTATGGTATTGATTTATTCAGTGGTGGACCAGACGGGATGTCCAAAGGCCAAAGCCTGGTATTCCAGCTTCAGCACTCTTCAGCTCCTACAGCACCTTTAATGAGATGAAGTACTATTAGTAAGGAACTGCTAACACAGGAATCTACTTCAGGGCATTACTAGTATCAACACAAACCCCACTTAGATTTATGCAACGTGCTGTGGCTGGATCTCATCTCAGTACGTTGGCTAAAATGTTATTTTCTGTGACTAATGTAGAAGTAGAAAACATACAACCTTGTTCTTCTGACATTTTACTATTTGTTTTTCAAGTAGTATTTCTTTGTGTAAATATGCATCTATCAATAGCTTTATTTTAAACCACCAATCTTATTTGGACTTTAGTTTTGCTTGATTATTACAACATGTTAGGAATGAAGTGAAAACCCAACAGTCAAGTTGCCTCCTGTTTATGTTGGAATAAACTGTATGAGTTATTGTTTTTTCTTTGTTTAATGGTAATTTTAGTTTCAAGGTTTCATAAGAAATTCCACTCTTCAAAGCTTCAAAGTGGTATTTTTGTGCAAGAGTAGAAATCGTTTGAGAAATAGCCTCAGAGCCAAGTTAAGTTGTGGTAATGGCTTAAATTGTAATATCTTTGTGGTGCAGGCTATGCATTTCAGCAAATAAAACAAAGTATTAACTGTGGTGTATGAACCTAAAGCAGATGTAATTAGAAATGAATAAACAGCATGCAGAAGAAATGTACTGTATAAGGCAGTGGGCTTGAGAGGCTAATGGATTCCAGAATGATATGAGCAGAGACAACTCTAAAATACATCAGTCTTTAAAAGGCACTAAACAAGTCCTACATGATAAGTTGCATGTGTCATCTACATTTAGTGAATTAAATATCCATTTCTTTTTGGAATTCCTTTTCATATTTGTTAGCCAATGTATAGGCCACTTAATTAGTGTCCTAGTTGTCTATTATGAACATTTATCATAAACAATAAAAATATTACAGTAAGGGTGAATATATCTAGTTGATGGTTATGAATAAATAATGAAGGTTCCGATAAAAAGATATTGAAAATAATAAAACATAAAAAATAATAAGTTACTTGTATACATTTACCTGTTGCTTATCTGGGGTTATTCCTAGGACTAAAAACTGTAAGTGTGCTGTCCTGTTACTGTATATCTAGATCCGAAATTTGTATTTTTGTATTTATTTTTTTCAAAAACTTTTCAAGTACTCATGCCATGGCAGTTACATGTACTAAGCACTATCAAACTACTTTTAATTGAATACACACACACACACACACACACACACACACACACACACACACACACACACACACATATATATATATATATATATATATATATATATATATATATATATATATATATATATATATATATATATATATAGTGAAAGATGTTACTTCACGCAGACCAGACATAGGATTTGAATGTTTTCAGCACTTTCATGCAGGATTTATTAATTGTACAAATATAAGAAAAGAAAAGAAACACAAAACCAAAACTTGTTTTGGAGCACTTACTAAACCCTTTTCTTCATTTCCCTTGCTAACCACTGGACAGCTAAGACGTTTACCAGTCAAAACAACACTTTCACGCACCATTTCCAAACTACGCACACAACAAAATGGTCTTCACTCTACCTTTTTCACACAGGTTTCTTCTTCATGCCTTGGTTCACATAGAGTGGAGACTGCCCCGAACAAACATTTCTTCTGGTTTAAATACCTGCCTGCTATTTGCAGGCAGAGGATAATTCTTACAGATTGGCGTGCTCCCTCGTTATAACACGGGTCTTGGGAGGCACACAATATGACCGTTATAACTGAAGAGTGTTATAAACAGGGGAGGGGGTGGGGGGCGCCGTGGGACACATAACAAACATTTTACTAAAATACAAAATAAAATAACTCCCTCTCTATAATGCACATACAGTGAAGCAAACATGTAACTTTCCGTGAATTAACCACACATAAAGCACCATGTAATCAACGCTATATTTTTTAGAAAAGAAAAAAAAAAAAGATAAAATTCCCACTCGTGGATCAATTTAAACTAGTTTATAAACTATAGTCTGGCTAAATTGCGGCCAGGAGTTCAGTTCAAAGCGACAGACAAGCAAATCAAGTATGAGAAGGACAGTGGGTCAGGCAAGGGGAAGAGGGAATAGGCTCGCCCCAGGTTCGGCTGCCAGAGAGGGGCTGAAGTGTCTCGTCTCCCAGAGAAAGCTACAGCTCCTCTTGCAGCAAAAAAAACCCCCAAAAAACATTAGGAACGATAACCATGTAATAGGCCTAATATTTATTTAGTTATACAATGAATGTTGAATAAGATGTCTGTGTTATCAAGTGCCAGCACAGCTTTTCTTCAGTTCAGATACTATATCAAAAGGGAGAGACAGAAATGAAAGTTAGACTAAGAAGTTGTTTACAGTTTGAACAACACCTGTACTGTATTTACTGTAGAAATATCGCATGAATCACTGATATAGGGAATTGGGGGACATGCTGTAGGAGTGTTATATCCGAGGTGCGTTATAATCGACAGCCTTATAGCGAGGGAGCACTATATATATATATATATATATATATATATATATATATATATATATATATATATATATATATACACACACACACACACACACACACACACACAGTGCACTCAACTTAATTGCATATCAGATAACTCTATACTTTATTTAAATGCATAGCAATTTTTGTGTACCAAAAAAAAAAAACACTATTTGTTTACATGGTATTGCACTCCACTCAAATGTATATCTGATAATTGCATAATTTGTTTAATTGCATGAAAGATAGGCAGTTGATTTCGTATGCGCCTGTATAATAAGTTTTGATAATTGCATTGGCTAAGGAGTTGACAGCGTGACCAATAATATCGTGACTAGTAATATCAGTATAACTGCAACTATATTAATGCATGGTGTCTGTCTGCTCCCAACTCCATGCAATTAAACAGAGGGCACTGTATGTATTGTGGTAGAGTAGGGGGAGCAGAGGTAGTGGGGAAGCATTACAATCCCTAGAATGCCACGGGAGTGAGCCAGGAGGAGATTCGTCTGTCTCTAAGCTTAATGAAACAACTGCCTGTGATTAGTAGGCAGGTATATCAAGAGACAGAAATGTTTGTTCAGGGCAGTCTGTGAGAATCAAGAGGCTATCGATAAAGGATCAAGGTACAGAGTAAACCTTTGTGTGTGCTGCAACACCGAATTAAGTATTTTGAAATTGGAAAACGGCTTAGCCGTCTGATGTAGTGAGGAACCTGAGAGGAAAAAGTGTAGTTAGAGCACTGTGGGGAGTTAGGTTTTGTTTAGTTTATTTTTGTGTTTCTGTGTTTCTAAAAGTTTGCAACGGCACTAAAGTTTCTGTGTTGGGTCAAGTGTTCTGAAAGGGTGCATGCATGCCCGAGCCGAAGCCTTGGTCACAGTATATATATAATTATTATTTGAGACCGGCGTTTATATTAGATCTCTAGCTTCACATGTTTTGTGCTGTCATTGAACAGCCGCTAACACACAACCTTGTAGCAACATTAAACATTCCAGCAACTTTGTTAAAAGGTTGTGTGTCAGTGGGAACTAAGGAAAAGAATAACATAATTACATTGTATTGTACACCCTCAAGTATAAAGCGAAAGTATACTGTCTTTTTATATGCACTGGTTAACAAGGATACGGTATGCAAAACGTTGGAAAATGAACAAGCAGAAGTACGAATTTGTTTTTAAAAATGGAATTAGATCTACCATTGTTAATAATAATAATAATAATAATAATAATAATAATAATAATAATAATAATAAATAATTACAAACATAAAATATTTTTAAAAATGAACAATAAATGCAATAAGTATCATTATCAAAAATAATTTATTGTTTAATCTCAAAATTGTACATGAATTTGTAATACAACAAAACATATTAAAATACACCAAGAGATTTGTATCTGGCCTACTTTCAGCATGCTTAAAAACCTTTAATAACGTAATAACAGCATTAAACAAATATGCATTACATGTAGGCCTACCATAAATTACATTTTCTATTATAGTTATTTATTAATTCTGAGAGTTACTATCATCGCTGTCAATTCATTACGAGTTTATGTTCATTTATTTTGTATTTATTGTGTTTTGTACTTAAATAGCCCTCATACAACCAGTCAGCAGCAAATTAGGAACTTTCCTGATCACATGTATAAAAACAGTCAAATGTTTTATTTCAACTGAATAACAATGGTACAAACCAGTATTTATCAACAAAAATCATGTATTCCAAAGACAACACTACAATATTCCCAAAGTTCTTTAGAGGATAGCTACAGAATCCAATTTTAATCATGGTGGTAAAATATTGTGACAGGTTCATTAAACAATATTTCATCAAATCTATTTTACCAAAAGACACTTAAGTAATCCTGATCCAACATTACTAAATGAATGAAAAGATTATAAAACAGATTGGGACCACTGCAGATTTTGCTCATCCATTTAATATAAAATTGGCAGTTTTAGCAAGGTTTTATGCCCCAGGAGAGTTCTAGTTAATTTATGCTGTTATTTGCAGATTCAAAAAAAACGCACCTTTTAGAACTGCTGAAGTTTTAATTTAATTTTAGGACAGAGTAGACATTCATAAATCCATTTTAAAAGTCCTTTACAATTTTGTATATATAATGTACCACTGGGCAATATTGCACACCACAAGAGGCATTTTGTGGATTTATTTTTTCAGCTTCTCCAAGGACTTTGTTAGCTACACCTCAAGAAAGTCATGCACATATAACTGGAGTTTGGTATACATCATAACTACCTTTAACCATACTCTTCCCCTAAAGCTACTATAGTATGGCCATTGTCAAGCCTCTGGGACTTTTAGACACTCATGTCAATATATCAGTAAACACAGAGATTGCAATTAAAAAAGTCACCCCAAATGAAGCATTATCATGCACAGCTTGCTGTTGATGTTTGAAGTTATTTCATTTCTGCAGGTACACTTGCCTTGGCAGTGCATCAGAAAAACTATGGTGAGAATAGTGATTCACAACATAAAATGCAATGTTTAAGTACTCCGTCTGGGTCAAAATGACACATGCAAAATACATGTTCTCCGTTTGCCTGTTTATCTCCAGATTACACCACCTTGACATAGATAATGTGGATATAACATGGTGCTGGGTATGAGTTGGAAAAAAGATTTTAAAAACATTTTCAAAATCCTTCAAAGTAGGGAGCTTGAAAGCCACCACCGACTCAACAAAGGTTGTTGTTGTCAGTTTTGTTTTGACTTACTATTGCATTAATTTTGCCCGGGAAAACAAATCCTCCTTACTTGATGTACTACTGAATGAATATGAAGGGCTTCCACATTTCAATCAATGCATCAGAGGCTTTGTGGTAAAATCGACAGGCTACTGTTTGAATACTTTGTGTTACAAAACATTATCAGGCAATGTCATGTCATCTTCAGCCAAAGAGTTGTATTGTATGTACAAGATAAACTCTGAAATTCAATTCAGAAATCCATTACAGAATCAGTGTAATTTACAAACAAATTAGAACAGCAACCAAACATACAGTTGTAGTATTAGAACGACAAGGGGAATATTGTGCGCTCAGAGGCCCTTCAAGTATTCATTGTACTCTATTGCAATACACAAATACAATATTTTAATGTAACGCCTGTTTGACATTAATGAAACTACATATTCAGCCCTGTGAACTTTTGCTCATAACTTATTTAAAAAAAAAAAAATCTAACAATATTAACTTATCAATGTGTCACACAGCTAGGCTGATATATATTTAGACACTTTTTAAAGTAATTATTATACACTTCTGGAAATCAGGGAGCGCTGACCAAATCATAATGAAAAGCAACCCAAGTGTAATTTCCAAAGAAACAATTAGCACAATAAAACAGTGAAAGAACTGCAACTTGAGGAAATCAACTGTTAACAAACATCTGAGACCTCACAAGCTGAGCTGAAACATATGTTCTTTCTGCTAAAAAAACAGCACTCACTCTTCACAATGTAAAAACTCAAATATATTCTGAGAACCCTGACTAATATTTTTGCACGATGTGTCACTATTGTGATGCATTACCAATGACAAAATGAAAGTTGACATGAAAAAGAAAAAAGTGTTAACATAGCATTTTATTTTTAAACTTTTTGTAGATACTATTTAATTGATAACACTTTACTAACTTTGCTTTATAGAATACATCAAAACTAAAACATATTGAACCAATATTTTTCAAAAGTAGCTTTTAGATTTAAACGAAATACAGTCCACAAACAAACTGTTTCAATATGAGAACAAAGTACACCATAGCGTGTTTCTTTTTTTTAATAACACCCCTCCCCCCCCATAACACAAAGTCAGTGCCAGAGCCAGTCTTCGTTGGCCAATACATGTATATACTCCTTCTTTGAACAACATCAGAACCAACATATTTTTTAAATTAAAGAATATCACACATTATTAAATTGGTAGAAACAATTGACAATAATACTAAATTCCAGCCATTAGATATATAGTGATAGCACTACATTACAGAACTTCTTTGTCCGAAGCGGCCTCATCAGAATAAACAAAATCAATACGCCAAATGCAGCTGTACACCTGGGTGAACAAAACCACTCGAGTCAGTCTATGACAGCAATCCCTGAGATTCACTACAAAAGTTAAGCTCCATCTACTGGACAAAACCCATACATACATGTTGAAACAATGTATGAAACAAAATCAAATGTTTTATTGTTAAGCTACCAATTTTAGTTACTGTGGAACTACTTTCTCTCAGTGGAAGGTTACACAAATACAAATTAAAATAAAGTTAAAGTATTTATTTACCAACAACAACACACTCATAGACCCATTTAATAACAGCAATAATACACTCTAGGGTTTGTGTGTTATCATGACATATCACCAATTTTTTGGGTAGTCGAAGGTGTGGTGATATCTCATGATAGCACACACCTCGTGTGTTACTGCTTAAATATTAATCAACTTTCACTTATACACTGGTACAGCTACTATTGGTCATGATTGTATGAAAAACAGCACAATGCTGATGTTCAGTTAAGAAGGTTAAAGCTGTAAGGTTTTGTACCCTTTAAGTTCAAACAGTTGCCATGTAGTTATAGAAGTGCTTTTAACACAAAAGTGCAGGAAAGACCCCCTCTGGCAAAATTATTTTAGCCACTGTTAAGCAGGGCACAACTACTGTAACTGTTCCATGTCTGTTTATTATGAGATGAATTCAACTTGACAAGGTGTGTACCTTTCCCAAACAAGCTGTATGAAGAAATCACAGACGTGTACAAACGTTGATTAAACATGCACAATGCCAGCCACCCCCATCCCAATGACTTGGTTCAGCGACTTTTCTCATTCTAAAGGCAAATTGTGAGCCCTATGGTCTCTGCCATACAGTCCATTCCAATGCCAATACCAGCTTCGCAGAATCAATGTAAACATTAGTAGCAATGAAAACATATTTAATTTTCATTCATCTATAGAATACCATTATTGGCCTTCCAGGAACTATCCTTGAACTGTATCCAGAAATGTGCTGCACCATTTCTAAGCTAAAATCAACATGATAACTACTGCAGTTTTAAAGAATTGAATGGGGTAAACAGAAAGGTTGAAGCCTCAGTTACTTATAGTGCTCAATTCGGAGGTCCTGTCTTAAATTCTTGCTCTTTAATATTAATGATCAATTTGCATGTGATTAAAATGCAACTTAGACTACTGACGGTAATCCTTCCTTTACTTCCAGTACACTAACAGTGTCACATACATACTACCGTATTCCTTCGAATTTAAGACGCAGATCAAATTCCCCACCCTCAACTTGAGGGGAAAAAAATCAAATAAAGATGCATTCAGAAAGGTGCATTTACTCATATAAGAAAACGATGTATGGAGCCAGTTTGCAGCCATCTGCTGTCACACAGAGCACTACAGTTATGCACTGCTTCTCATTTCCAGCTGCGATTACTCACACATATTTTTCTCCGTTTTTGTGAACTGTGGTAAATGCTGAAATTGTAAAAGCTCTTTGAGTTCCTCAGGAAGCTAATGTTGCTGGTTCAGCTGTTCTGCTGCTATGGTAAACAGGAAGGCTTGCCCGGAGCTGAGCTGATCGAGAGATCCTGACTGGCTGGGGGGCATGCCCGGGGAGCCTACGCCTGTTTAAGAATGCAGCAGTGCCAGTTCGAAGCTACTTCACCATGGCCATAGCTACACAGGCGGGCACTGAGCGAAAGTTTGCTTTGTTTACATTGAGGAGGAGAGCGTCCACTCCGGTGGATAACTACTATGGAAAGCTTCTTCTGCCAGTCAGTCAAGTTGGTGTTTGTGTATTTGGGCAGGCCATTTTTGAGAAGATTGGTTTAAAAAGTGCATTTTAAATTTGAAATAATATGGTACTTGTGTATCTTTCTGCTCTACACATGGGTTTGAGAGCTTGTTTTTATTGAGAGTTAAACACTATAGGCCTACGAAATGTTATAATTTTGTACACATTATCTTTCTCAAAACAAGTCCAACAAACATTCACCATCATTTGTACAAATCACTACACCCATGTGATTAAAGGACAAGACAAAATGCAAGTAAAATCCCAAGCTAGGTCACTAAAAGAATACAACATGTGGCCATAAACAAAATAAGAACTGTAAATAGAAACTGAAGCTGTATTTCAGATCCATGGAAGATATAGCTTTAAAGAGATTTTACTGCAGAATAGAGGTACATTTGTATTTGTGTACCTTAGCTTCTAACAGGTAAATAAGCTGAAAAGCTGAGACATGACATTGTGAAGTTTCCGAAAGCTCTGTTAAAGGTATATTTTAAATAGTATGAGTTAAATCAGGTACTCCATTGTATAATAATGGCAACCTGGTAATGGTAAATGTGTACTGCAAAACAGCAAATACACAAAATACAGTTCAATCAAAAAGAACTGAAAATGTCATCAACTTTCTGACAGCTAATGGTGGTTGGTGATGTCACCAGAATGGGAGGGCTTTCGTTAATAAGCGCTGTAATCCCCATTCATAAATCACAGTGTCAGTCATTCGTCAACCCACATTACTTTATGCATATCAATATTGTGACTGTTAACAAAATGTAATTTACTAAGACAATCTGAACGTATTTTTATGAATAGTGGCTAAGGTCTAGATTCTAGATTCTAGATTTCTAGATTCTAAATACAACACTTAATTTACAAACACAACAATCAGCCCTCAATCTGAAATTCTAGATGGTATAGTTAATGTTTGTTTGCAGTATGCCTCCATAAAAATTTCAGAGTAATATGTTTACTAATTAAACAAAAAAAATAAAAATAATAATAAATGAAACATTGTTTGTCAAATAATCCAGTAACACTGACATTTTCCCTCATATATGTAGTCTAGGTTTCAATGGATTTGTGGGTATAATATAATTAAGAAGATGCACCTAATTTGTATACAGCATGTCAAGGATTTGCTACTTACCCATTAACGTATGAATTAAAAGGGAAATAATTAACCTTTCCAAATTAACCTTTCCACTCCAATGCAGACTCTCCCCTGAAAAGAGAGGCACCCACTTCCAAGAATAACAGGTTTGAAATTATATGTACGTACACATATAATTCTAATTATTATTATTATTATTATTATTATTATTATTATTATTATTATTATTATAAATAAAATAAAAAAAAACTGGAATGAAAGCAAGTAACCTATATTATTTTTTATATTTTAAAATATATTGCATTTGGTTCTATTTTCCATATGATGTAGTTTCTTGCCTTTATTTTAGCAAGTAAGGATTGGTCTTTCAACAATACACTGCAAACGCCTATCTGAGCTACTGATTCTCAGAAAACAGTTCTTCACTTGTTTATCTTGTAGCTTATGTTGTACAGTACTTGTGGAACATTTATTACTTATAAAAACTTGCCACATTTAATAAATGTGTTGAAAACACTTACTTTGTTTTTGTTCTTGTGATAAATATACAAATCCATAATCATGACAGGACTATAAACAAAGACATTTGGAAATATCTGAAAACAGATGGGTGACAGCAGTAGAAATACATTTTGATGTTGGATTTCAAAAAAGGATGTCTACTGACACTCATCAGGAACGAAGCAATCTATATCCTACCAGGTTGTAGGCCCCCTGATGTGAATAGCACTCTAAGATGCGCCTGATATTTGGTGACAAGATGTCATGACTGCTCCAGCTGTCAAGAACACAGCTGTTCTTTTTCCTGTTGAGTGATCAGTGTTGCCATTGCCCTCCAGCAAGTTTGTTCTCTGACAAGGTCCAGCGGAGATCTGTGAAGGATTCAAATCTCAGCTTCCAAAAGCAAATGCAAAGCAAACTTCGCAACAAACTGCATTTCATATCTGCCTGAAGTCATCAGATTAAAAAAGGCTGAATTTATTCTGAAGCATGGCTTCAGAAAAATCAGGCTTTATATTCAAACTGTTCTCTTTTGTGAAATTTCTTCTAATGTATTTTGAGACCCGTGTTCAAAAGGACAAGTGCTGTGCACGTTCAAATTTCACGCAGTCATTTATCAAAAACAGATGGAAAAAAGATAATGGAGTGTTTGTTTAACAGATTGTGCTGTAATGAAACAGGAAAGCTCTCCTATTTAGCTTCCTTTGTATCTAGGATAATTAAGGCTGTATTTTAACTAAATGACAACATGGTGTGACAGAGAGATAAGAAATCTGGGGTGCAAATCTCACCCCCGATCAGAAATGTTGCTGTGTAAGGTTGGTGGTATGCTTTCCCACTGATGGGACAACTAGATAGTAGATGGGAACTGGAAGTCGGCCGTTTTGAAGGAAGCTCATAGATGTGAGTTTGCTAAACAAGTCCAAATACAACTGCGGGGCAGGCAGTGATTGGATAGCCTGTGGCGCCGGGCTGATCAAAGGGAGAAGTATGGCGTTTCTTCCTGTTTGTTTAGGATGGGCATGCTTGTCTATTTATATCATCTGGAGGTATTGTTTTTATATTTATATATTGGTTTCTTTATAGTGACTGGTATTATTTTGTAATCCTTGTTATTGTGTTTGCAGAATTCTGGCGTGCCCGCCACTGTTTCTCTTACTGTTGTTTTGTAGTTTTTTATAATTGTTCTGTATTTATTGTGTATTGCTTTTCTGTATAGTTTCACCGTGCCTAGCTCACTGACTTAACATTTATACTAAACAATCTTCATTGAGAATACTCTTGCTACCGAAGATTGTTTTACTTTGTGGTTGTTGGAACTCTTTTCCTCCAACTGCAAACCTTCCTCAGTATAATTTTTAGTGTGCCCACCTAAACACAATTCATGAGTTCATATTGAAAATAATAAAAGTCCTAATTAAATTGAGGCAAGATGTTTAAAAAATGCAGCACAATTGCGGTCAAAACATGAAAAATTGCAGACAAGTAGTTCTGGTACCATATTCTGAAGGTAATTAAAAAAACATACAACATTTCATTTTCTTATTTCCTAAATACCGATCTGAAATGGCAGAACTGTGAAATAAGTAGCATTATTTTTAATAGGAATTTTAAATATGCATGTATAAGTAAACATTTTCACTGTAAATTGCTTACAAAAATCCAGTCCAGCAAACTTTGGAGTATGTAGTAAATAAAGTTGGAACACAAAAGCGAGCCTAGACATACCTGTATATTTACAGTTCACATTTCAGACTAAAATGTGCTTGCTAAACTTACTGCTAAGCATTGTCTATACAACATTGTGACGGAAATATAATGAGTTCTGGTTGGAAATCTCCCTCCTGACCTGTGAGGGCACAAAATAGCGAAAGGGAAAGTTCTGAAATGGGCTGGCCTGACAGTTCATTTCCAGGGTTGGGAAGTCGGTCAGCCTGGATGAAGGCGAGACTCTGTTGCAGGCACATATTGACCCGGATTGACCTTGTGAGTGTTTTGTGTTTTTGTATTGTCTGTTAGTAGTACTGTGTGTTTGTTAAATCACCAGACAGCTAACACGAATCTGGAGCTGACGCTTGGAGCCAACACCAAAACCGGATCATCACTGCACTTTCACTCAGTTTGTAAATATTATCACGCACCACGAGCACTACAGCACGCACCGGGACTGGTGACCGTGTTTTGTATTATTGTGAGGCAGATAAAAGGACATATTATTATTTGGTTGTGCAGAACCAGTTGTGTTTTCCCTCCGTGGTTTACACATAGGTGTGTAATTTCGGAGGATTACTGTTTGGTCACCAGACCAGGATTATAAATAAAACCCTTCCTAAACTGGATTACAATTGCCTGCCTGTGGTTATTTCTGCACTGCCTCACTTCCACACCTGCATGCAATCGCCAGGCACTTTGTTACAAACACTAACAAACTTTTTTTTTTTTTTTAAACGGCAGACTTTCTTTTTGCATGAATTCATGCTGGACTATACTCAGCACGTGAGCGTTCCCTAGCACCACTCACTTGATGCATCGTGAGATCTGAGACGTTTACAAATATCTAGTGTTTTAGTGCTGATCGTGCTGTTTGTTCAACTTCACAATGTGTTCATAATGTTTATTTAAAGTAAGTCTGCATCCATTTATTCGATTTCTACAACTTGTCATTCAAACCAGAGACAAATTGCTATTCCTGTAGTGCTTATATTGACATTGACAGACAAGTGTAGTCGCATGGACCCAGCAGGCTTATGCTGCCATGTTGTTGGTCAAAACAACCATGGCAGCTCATGTAAAAATGGTATCTTCCACACCAAAATGTAATGTATTTGTAACAACAGAGCACACTTCTCACCTCCAGTCACAGGAATATATCATTATAAATGCCAGATACTTTGTGACCCATACTGTGCACCCCCGGTGCTTTTTACTACCCTGAAAGACAGTGATAAACTAGTTTCTTTTTTCCATTTAAGAAAACTTTACTTGCATGTTACCAATTAAGAAAATATACATTTTCAATAGTGTGTTTAAAAATACAGTACTCATATGAATTACATACAGAATGTGTATGTTGTATGTATGTAAATGTTTAACATCTTGTGTTAAATAGACTTGCAATTAAAACAATGTATCTGACATTTTTGGTATAGACTAGCTTTGTATTAAAAATAAATAAATAAATAAATAAAGTTTTACGAAGCCTCGGTAACTGGAATCTGTAGATTTTTTGTTCCTGTGAAATTAACTTCAGCAAGTGACAGCTAAACAGTTAAGCTAAGAGACTGTACTAAAGGACTGTGCTATACAAAAATGAGTACAGCATTAACAATATGTTAAAGCACATGCATAGCCTTTCTGTTCAGTTTTCAGGTAGCCTGCATGTACATGAATGCCGTTTTCATTATTATTTGCTCATTTAAATGTTAGAAACTGATAGTTCCCTGATTTCATATTGAAGTTCAGAAAAATAATTAATCTGTTAACAGATGTTAGGTTTTTTAAATTTCAAAATCAGTGCTTAACGGATCTAATAAAACATTGAGTACAACACATACCCTACAGTGCTCTTCACGTGAGCATCACAAGAGAGGATGAAGGCTACTAGCACCGCCCTGCAGGTCCAGTGTGCCTAACAGAACTGGAAGTGGGGCAAAAAAAAAATGAATCGCGACTAAAAATTTTAATCTCAGTTAATCCTGATTTTAATTGCATATTTAATTCATACAATTACTGCATCCATCTCATTCAAATTTGTTTTATTGCTGATATCATCATCATCCTAAAAACAGACCATCATAAAAACCGTTTTCTTATTTCTGGATTCATACTGATGTCCCCTCTTTATTTATTTACACAGAATTATACAGAACATTTTTTGTTAAATTGTTTGAACCAACCGCTCAATCACAACAGAGTCAATTTATTACTCACCTTACTGCATGCATATATATAATATATATATATATATATATATATATATATATATATATTATATATAATATATATATATATATATATATATATATTTTTTATCATAACCAAATACTCATAAACTGTTTTTCATTGATGTTTTAGAAAATAAATTGTTTAAAATAAATGTGGTCATTGAAGTAAAATTAAAAGTTGGTAGCCTAGTAAGTATTACAAACTACAAATAAATAATACATAAATAACCCCATGATGGAGCAGCACAGGCATGTACAGCAATCCTCGTTATTACAAACCCGGTTTATATAGGCATGTCACTCCCAACGTGGACATGGACTGAATGTCAACATCTATAACTGAAAGACTTTCATGTGGGCCACCCTGTATGGTATTGACATGATGTAGCTTGATTCACAGGCTTGCAGAGATCCTGAATTAAAAAAAAAAAAAAAAAAAAAAAGGATAGTTTGTCGAAACTGACAGGTTTCGTTTTCTTTGTTGTTTCTGCCTGAAGGAGAATAAGCATAACATGTTTTTGGACTTGTTTGGCCTGGATATTGAAATAATTTTACATAGCATTTTTAGTTTTAATTGTATTTTATTTAAATTAGTTTAACAGCAGTTTTCCATGAACAGTAATTGGCTGAACTCTAGACCCTCCTCCTTCCCTTTGCTTCTGAGCCAGCAAATCGAGTCGTGTTTATTTATTTATTTATTTATTTTTTAATGACTCACTTAATTTTTTTTGTAACTTGAAGTCCTATTCATTCATTTTAAAATACAGACTAACATACCCTTGTCTAGGGACTGCATTGTTTACGAATCAGGATGTAGTTTTACTGAAATCTGTCAGTAACTACTTAAAATCAAATAGTTCTCAGCAGAGCGCTGAAGGGCTTGCCACATATGCATTGTTTTGTTATGGGGTACAGCATTCTATAATCAAGTTCAAGTGCTGTTGGTGTTTCTGTTTCAGTGCTGCTTACAAAACACCCCTGAAACTCAAAGTCCAGTCTGACATGCTAAGTTGATACATTAAAAAAAGAATGCCTGTGGCACTTTTTTCCCCCTGATAGTACATAAATAAATACAGTGCATAACCACTATAAAATGACTCACAATGAAGCGGTATGTAACAATATGTAGTGAAACTGTGCTTCCACCATGACTGTCAAGATTCAAAGCTTTTCAATGGATCGTGTTACCAATATGGGGCGATGTTTTCACCTCTTACAAATGAAAAGGCTCAGAAATGTAGATAAAGCCAACTCATTTAGTCTAATTTAACATTTGTCTCAAAAAAAAAAAAAAAAAATTCTAAAAAAAATAATACAGGTGAGTTCAAACTAATTGTATTCCCTACAGCAGTGGTTTTCAAACTTTTTAGGCCCCTTACCCCTTTCCAAAAAATCTAGTCTACCGCGTACCCCCATCTCGAATAGGGTCATAATATACCTATGAAAACAGAAAAAAATGCATATTTTCTAATTACTAGGCTTAAACCCAACACAGAGCGCATTCATTATGTTTTTGTGACAAACAGATGTAGCTCTGTGTACTCAACTACATGAAACTGGAGCTTGGAAACTATCTGTGCTGGCACACTTTACTGGGGATGAAAAATCTTGCTTTCTGTGTCCAGACGCCTGCTTGGACAGCAACGTAATGAGCTTCTATTATGCAGGTGGAGAACTTGGGATCATCTTGTTCTGCAAGACTTGATTTTTCTGTACAGATAACAACAACCTCATAATTGGATTTAAAATCAGTGTAATCATTCCAGCTTTTGAACAGCCACCTAATTGATCACATTCCTTGATTAGGCTTACCTCAAACCATTGCAATTAATTCTGCCAACAATCCCCCAGGAAACTAAATGTATATCTGTGCAACATTCACAAAAGAAACTGAAGTTGAGAAATAAGGCATTTCTTTCATACTGTATGGGTAAATGTATTTCAATTACAATACCACCAAGGAGGAAGAAATCTGTTTTAGAATGGCTGTTTACGAATGGCTGCTTTGGGTAATGGGTGTTTACTTTGCACAGGAAATGAAATATAATATCATTAAATAGAGATATGCAAAATCATGAGTCAACAGATTCATCTTGCTGAGGTTTATGCACTTCATTTTTATAATGTTTGTTTTGTCATATTATCCTGATCATGGAAATGTAATTTATCTGAAACACCCATGACTTTTGTGTTATTTATAGTGATCATTTGTGATGTGTTGAGCTGAAAAAAAAGCATTTTGATTTGGTAAATAATATTGGATATTGCTATTGTCACCAGATTATATCCTACTTATTTTCGTCTTCCTACCGTCAGCCATTTCTCACAGACATAGCTGCCAGTAGGACAATGCAATATTTCTGCCTCACGCAACTCCATTGCTAGTAATGACAGCAATGGAAAACCAAAGTTTTGAAAGAAGGTCATTTTAATGAAATTCAAGGCTAGGGCTTGATGATTTAGGTTGATTCATGTTTGGCTAAAGTTAATGAGCTGATAAATTAGCAGGAAACCACTTATCTGTGTCCATCCATAAAGGGCTTTCAGATTCAATCTGTCTAGGTCCAAAACACATTCATGTAATACAAAACTGTAGAAGCTGTCTGTTTTATCTGAAACAAAAACACACTTCTTGAAAAAACGGCAAGCTATCAAGTGCCCAGCCATTTAAAGTGGTGATATCAAAAAAGCCAAGTTTCAAGAAACCATTGGGGCAACCTTGCCCAGCACAAAGCAAACAGGCACAACTATAAAACCAATTGGGGCAAAGGTTACTTCAACTGTTTCTACTAACTTGGCTTGTGTTTTTGATGCAAGTTCGATCGATCTGCTTTTATTGTGCCAATTTGCCTTTTGGATAGGGTAAATGTAAATAGTAGCCTAGTCTGGTGAAAGGGTTATGTAGTTGGAGTGAAAGTATGACTAGGTAGGGTTGAAATCCTGCCTTGTGTTTTGTAATATATTTTTAAATAGAGTTTTCTTAAATACCAATACAGTACTGGTAACATTTTAATAACAAACTGTATTTATCTTATGTATCGGTATTTAAACCTCAGTGTTTCCAGAAATATATTTTAAGGGGAATTCTCATACCTCCTATTAAAATCTACATCATGCCACACTCACTTTAGCGTTCAGGGAAAATAAAGACCACATTCTAACATGAAAATTGGAAGGTCTCATACCTCTGCTGGTAAAAGTGCAGTTTGACAGCACAATACATACCAGTAGTGATTTTGTTATGCAAATCATTTGGATTTATTTGCTTAGGGCAACTGAATGAACTAATTCCTGTTTATTTATTTATTTAGCAGACGTCTTTATCTAAGGCGACTTACAAGTGTTACATGGAAATACAGGGTTAAAGAATATGTACATAATATATAAACCTATATAATGTGTATTTTTTTTTCTAGTGATGGCCAAAAAACAGAAAGATAAAATATATAAAAGATCTTTTTTTATAATTAGTTACATTTTTTTACACATTCATATTTGGCTAGTTTAACAACGTGTGTTATATTATAGTTGTACCAGACGAGTGTTTTATGTTTGTTGTTATTTAGTGGATGTGATGCAAATGTATTCAGTGCATAAAAAAAAGAAGGGCTGGTTTATGCTTTTTCATTTTACTATATTTTATATTGCACACTGCATTTACTTGAAGCAAAACTAAAGTATTGCAGATCGCGCTATAACGCAATAAACCCAGAGAGGCTTTTCTTGCTAATCACGAAATACGTACTCCCCAGTCTATGAATGAGCAGCTGTAGTTCCTCCATTTAAATACACTCGATCAAGCTCTGACCTGAAGCAAGATCGAGTTAGGATCAGATTTTGGGCTCAAAGTGAGCTGAGGATCAACCCTGATTCTTTTAGTACAACCCAGTACGTCCGAGGAACAAGATCAAATCTGGGATCCAGTACAATTGGCCTCAGTGAACAACACATTTGTCTGAGCTGGAATTGCAGCTCTGCAAGCATCAGCAGCAGCAAAGGGGCGAGCAGGCGAAATCCCGGACAATTGTTCATTTTTCGAAAATCCGCCTGGACAGAGATCGGAAGACCAGAAAAGAGGACATATCCGGGAAAAAACGGACGTATGGTAAGCCCCTATCTCTCTCTCGCTCTCTCTCTCTCTCTCTCTATATATATATATACACACACACACACACACACACACACACACACACAAGGGACGGGCACCAATATCGATATTTTGATATGATATCGATATCGTTTGATTTCGATAATAATTTCCATATCGTGATATAGAATTAAAACACTTACGCTCGCAGAGACATACTTTTTATTGCTAATATTGCTAAAATTGCGAACACAGTATAATCAAGTTTATTTTCTAGATACAACAAACCCTATACACAACCTGTACCCGCTCTCGTGTGCTCTACTCCCAATTCTTCACCTGTTTCCTCTCACCAGCCAATCCCTTACTGGAAACTATATCCTGTTTTCAAGAAGTGCGTGCATCAACTAATTAAGTAAAAGGATCATTTTTTTTAAAGGTATACAAACCTAAAAACAAACCACAAAAAAAAGATAATAAACAGAAAAATCGGCTTGAATAATTTGAAATATGTAAATATCTTTTTGTCTTCCATTCAGAACGTGCTCGCAAGGTACTAAATGCTATTTGCATATAATAATAAGCACTGCAATAAGCACTATTGGAAATATTTTGAGATATGCGCATGTGTCAGTATGGTTCAATGTATTTTTTCCATGCGATTACTTGCACTGTTATTAATGTATTTTTAAAATGTGAACGTTCGCTATTATAAATGAGATGTACTTTTAAAATATCAAAACACATCTCAAAATAATGCACCATTCAGTACACCGTGCTTACTACTTAATGTGTCGTGCATACGCAGAGAAGATGAAATTGCTGCTGGATTGGCTAGCCAGCTGTTAATATATAAATATTTTGGTTTTGAGGTGGCTGATGGCATGGAATAGTAAAACAATTTAACAAGACCTTGTTTTTTGTCCATGGATATTGTGAATCAAATTTAAGTTAAAGTAAGTTATTGCTTTTATGTAAATATCTGTTAACGTCTACATGTATATTTATGTTTCATTGCAATTGTGTTATTATGTTTTTCTGTGTTTTGGAAGACTTTGGTAGTACACCTCCTAGCATTATATATATATATAGAGTGCCTTGCGGAAGTATTCAGACCTCTGACCAATTCTTCCATATTACCGAATTACAAATGGTACATTCGTTCTGTTTGATATTTTATTTTTAAATACTGAAACTCAGAATCAATTATTGTAAGGTGACATTGGTTTTATGTTGGGAAATATTTTTAAGAAAAATAAAAAACTGAAATATCTTCTAAATTAAACAAAAATAAAATAGCACTCAATTCAATAAATTACCTGCTAGTTAAAGTTTATATGAAAAACGGCTCAACACAGCCAACATAATATTGGTTGTAGTACTACTGCTAATTTACAGTAATGCAAGGCACAGTATTTTATGCATTATAGTAAAAGACTTGCTTTGGCTAACTTAAAATTACAAGCAAGTAAATTAGATTGTGGACACAGTCTCCCTGGCACAATAAACTATTTTATAATATTAAACAAGAAATGATGGAGGTTCCTGTAGATAAAATGACATTTAAAAGCAGTCATGAGTGAAACTACCTTAAGGTCTTGCCTCTTAAATTTTGGTTACTCAAAGACAGATTCTCTCACATGCAATAAATACACTTTGTGTTATTGTTGGAATAATCGTATTTCACAGAGCTAATGGTGCTTCCACTGGAGCTTGGGAAAAAAGAGCTTTTTGGCTTGTGTTGTTTCTCAAGCTAAAATACATTTGACAAATTACCTCAAACACTACCTGTGATGTTATGACCTGGACTGATTCCTCTAGGGGTTAAATAATACAATCTTAAAATTAGAGGAACTGAGTACGAATGCTTTAGCATTCTAATGTTAAATTCCAATTTTAAATTATAACCAACACCCAAGGAAAAGGGCTCGAAGGATGCATGGCAACAAACATCAGCAGCATCTAATGACACTCATGATGATCATGAACACAGCGACATTATGGGAATAAAGATTAGTTGTTGTTTTTTTTTTCTTGTAGAAATTCTCCATTTGTGTGCCTCTACATACACACAAAGAAATGTTAACATTCTGTGGCAGTTTCAAAGATAATCCCTCACTTTGTTTCAAATTAATTGACTACATTACTAGTTTAAGTTTAAGTTTCACAATACCTTAGCTTGTGTACAATACTGGGAAATTGATTACATAATGTGGTTTCAATTTAACTAAAATACTGTAAAATACAATGGGCCTTATTCACTAAACCGTGGTAAATGACCAGAATTACAGCGTGGCAAGGGGAAGGCACACCGCGCACAAAAATGAACCAGTGGTAGCTCTAGTCACTAAGCTAATTATATGCACACACAACGTGCGCTAAATGATTCATTTACAGGTTGTCACATCACACTTAATTACTCACAAGGTTTACACACATTTTATTATAATATATAAGGACGCTCGAAAGAAAAGAGAAGTACGATTCTGAGTTTCCCACACTGAGCATGAATAGAGGTATAGTATAGTAATCTTTGAATTTAACACCTGACACTTTGATAAAGCACTTGAGTTATCGGATTGGTCTGTCGCAGAAATGTCCGGTCTGTTCAAATCGTACTTAGGCTACAACAGTACTTTGCATGCGAAAAATATCCTGCGTTTTCCGAAAACTTCAATCCATGTATGCAGTTGAATTCTAATTAGATTTTCTATCGTTAATCATGTAAACACAGAAAAGTGACGTTTTAAGAAAACAAAAACACTTTGTCATGTAAACATACTGATTGTTAGGCACGGCTCCACAATTCGGGATTGTTTCCATGAAAAAAAAACAAAAAACTTTGTATTATTTCATTGACCTGCCACTGTATCGGTATGTTCGCTGCACAAAGGCTTTCACTAATTCAAATGTGTTGACATTACGTGTTTCTCCATTTTCTGTGCTCTTTTTAAACAGTCCTGTGATTGTGATCTGCTTGTTCGGTAATTGTTCAGCCTGAACTTCAAGTTTGATTTTCTTGTTTTTGTGTACTGCGCTGTCAAGATGCTTGTCAATAGTACCTTTTTCTTAGATGATCCAAAGACACATGACACGTAGAGCAAAACAAAATCTCACCATCTGCATGCAACGTTCCCTTTTCGTTGCGCTGAATGCGATCTTCTGTTGAAATGAATTTAGCTCTTTTTTATTTGTTAGCTGCCTGTATTTTTAATGTTATTATACACTGCAAACTAATACATCAACAATAGCTAAACAAGCATTTTAAACTTCCCGAATTTACCAGTCATGAAGCTGGTATTTGTTTGACCCCGTTGTCTTAGTAACCAAATGCACGTCAGTCAGTACGTTTACATGACAAAGTGTTTTCCAAAAACTAATGTTTTCAGAAAACTGAATCAGAAAACTGATTTTCTTAAAACATTACTTTTCTGTGTTTACATGATTAATTAGAATTCAGCTGCATGGATTGAATTTCTCGGAAAATGCTGGATATTTCGCATGCCAAGTACTGTAGTAGCCTAAGTACGATTTGAAGACCGGACATTTCTGCCATAGAACAGAGACCAATCCCATAACTCAAGTGCTTTATCAAAGTGTCAGGTCTTAAATTTGAAGATTACTATCCTATACGTCTGTTCAGATTCCCCACAATGTGCAATCAGCCTTTCCAACAGCTCATCCTGAGAAATATTTCCAGTTTCTTTTGCAGACATTATTTTAAAGGTGGAAAACATTTGCTGTTTCAGTATGGGCTAGTAACAAATAGATACAGACTTTAACAAGTGTATTACTTTATCTCTAACTAGACAAATGGAGGCATGCAGACTGACTACAGATTATTATTATTTTCTCTGTTTTCTAAAACCACGTGCAGAAGAAAAGGGTCAAAGTGTGCACGTGCACACAGTATGCTATTTCACAAAGTTTTCCGAAAGTGTGTTTTCATGATATACATGTTGTTAGATTTTGGAATTTAATCGGAAATTTCTAGGTGCTGTTTTCCGAAAACTGACTTTCCGATATATTTTCCCGAAAACTGTGTTTACATGACTTTTGATATTGGAATTAGTTTTCCGAAAATGTATTTTTCCAAAATTCTGAATTCTTATGCTCATGTAAACGCACTGACTGACGGCAAACCGTTTACAGCTACTGTAGTGCTTCTGCTTCTTGATAAAAGTATGACATGAACAGGAGAGGTGAAGAGTAATGTAACAAGGAAACAAATATATATATTTTTCATGGCAGGCAATCAAATACATGATTACTGTGATATTCATGATATTGTGAATTTCCAGGGCCCTACATATAAGGCTAGTATGATCTGTGTTCAATCTGTATCTAGTTAGTACCCTAACCCTCACACAACCTTAGTAACGTCTGCCTGATCCAAAATACTCTCTTCGATACTTCTCACTCTGTCCTGTGCAGCTGTTCTGTTGGTTCTGTGACACCGCTTGGTTTCAATAAGCACACACGCTGAGACACTAGTAAAGTTAGCGTCCTTAAGTGATTTACATATCAAATACCTCCCTCACTGTATTTTGTGATATAATTTGCATACATTTCCACCCATTAACATTATTTATTATATTTAAATGACTCTAACATGGTACTTTTTCCATATGCTAGGTTGCTTGCCATTGGTTAGTGAATACAGCAGGTGTACAAAGCATGCAGTAAATATGCTTACTACATTAAAACAATCTTGGCCAGCATTTGAAAACCAAAGGCTTGAAAGTGTCTCATCTGCACTACGTTTTATTTTTATTTTTTTAACTCAGTAATTAGCAGCATTGTGCCCCTGAACAGTGCTAGTAACTCTCACCTCCTGAGACACAATTCTACAATCACTGCAAAAACAGTAAATTTCAACAGAAGTTCCACCTGTGACCTATCATGCTTCTTTCAGGCTTTCTGACGTTAAAAACGTGACTGCAGTATATTGCTACATATGTAAGAAGCCAGATGTTCAACGCAACAACAAAAACAACAAGGGAGAACTTGAGAAAAGCATGGGTTACTTCCACAGGGTCAGGAAGAACATGCTTCTTTAGGGATGACTACAGATCCCTTACGTATCTCAGATGTCAACATTGTCAATGAAACATCCGAGATGGTGGCTTGGGGTTTGGTAGGGTTCATTTCTCACAAAAACAGATTTGTCCCTGATGTAAAGGAACACATTTCTTGTTTCAAGTCTATATTGCCAGTGATCAAACGCGTGTCTCTCTCAGCAGGCCACTGTATGGCCCACAGCTTTTCAATAACACAAAGTGTAAGATAAACTTGACAGATAGACACTTTTTGATAGTCTCAGAACCTGTAACCAACCACTCCATAATCTGATAATCCTCAAATGAAACATTATTAATGGGGAACCTTTATAGTAGTGTCACTCTTGCTTAAAAGGGCAAACAGTCTTTCAAACAGGTTGCACGTATCGTTTAGATAGCCAACCTAATTGTATTTCCCTACTGGTTTCTGAAAGAGACGCTTTTATTATTAAAGCCCTGTTCTAGCACCACAAAAATAAACACATTCCGGGACAGTTGTCACCTTGAAAGCCACTTTCTGGATTATAAACACAATTTTAAATATAATATTGTGCTTTATTAGTTTTGTATGTGTCGAAAATAACAGTGGTTCAGTGCCCCCAAGGTTACATCCACTATAATGAGAAAACTAGCAACTGTTTTCCTGTCAGTTCAATGCCTATAAATCTAAGCAACTCTAATGACCCTGTTTTGTATTAACCTTTGATACTTTCTGTGGGAACACTTTACCAATGTATCCTTTTGAAACAGAGACAGTCAAATTAGAGACACATCAGTGCAGTGTTTGATGTTGTATTTGCTTTATGGACTGAGACCATTAAAAAGCACTGTATGTAAAAAAAGGCAGAAGGGTGACCATCTCACCATCTCATGTGACAATTGCATAAAATATTAAAAAGGAAGCTTCAACTAACAAATGAACACACAGTTTTAAAAACTAGATTTCTTTAACTAAGAAATTAAAAACATGAAGATGCTAGCAATTGGTTAAGTTTTGTATGCATTAAATTTTTCTAGACTTGTCCGAGAAACAAACCTGTTAAAGGTTTGTGAATATGACCTGATACCACTATAGCTTTCCGACTAATGATTTGCTATTTATATCGAGTAAATCTTCATTATAATCACGCTATTTTCATTCTTTACATAATCATACACATGATGTGCACTTGTTTGCTTAAAAAAATGCAGGTCTCTGCATGATTTAACTACACACGTTACCAACTTAATTAACCACCAAGACCGATAAAGAAATTCCACAAGTTGAAAAATGACACATTTCTTCATTAGAGGTCTTTTTATGCTACATTTAAATTAAGATATGATTACACTTTATTAATTTGCTTACAGGGAATTATGTCAATGTAAACTAGTGTAACGTGTGCATTTTCACTTTTTATAGTCCATCTCTCCAACAATCCCCGATGTTCAGATTTAAAACATTTGTATGTACACTGCTGTGCAAAAGTCTTAGACATGTCGATTTTTCTACTCTGATGCATTATGAGCATCACCAATGTTCTCAATGCCTCCACTAGTGTTTTCTACTATTGTAACAACCTTGACTTGCATAAAGAAGGGAGAACATTGAGTGAAATAGCTTGCATCACTTGTTTTTCAAGTTGTGTTATTTCAAGGAAGCATTATCAGCAATTACACAGAAACATAATTTGTAACTGACAAACCCAATACTGGAAGACCCAAAAAGCTGTATAACAAGGAGAAGCAATACTTGAAGATAATAGCCTTAAGGAATAGAAAGAAGACACACATTGAATTGACAACAGAACTGGTAAAAGGCACAGGTGTCATTGTCCATCCAATTTCTGTGTTCTTGTGCATATTTTAGCCTTATAGTCTTGTTCCCCTTAACAGAAATATTCTTACTGTAACACATCCTTTAAGTCCTGATTTCAAGAGTGACCTCCTGTGACAGAAATACAGTGAGTTCTGGTTGTAAATCTCCCTCTTGACCCGCGAGGGTGCTAAATAACGAATGGAAAAGGATCTGGACGGGCTGGCCTGACAGTTTGTTTCCGTGGTCGGGAAGTTGGTCAGCCTGGATGGAAGTGAGACTCTGTTGCAGGAACGTATTGACCCTGAAGATAAACGAGGCAGCAGCTGCAAGCTATAGAGCCACCTTGAATCGTTTACCAAGGGATCATGCAGGGTAGCATAAAAGGGGCCAGAGAAATGCTAATCTTTTCCTTTGCTTGGGTTGTATACGTAAACCTGGAAGAACTGACAGCTGCAGTAGAAACTGCCAAGGAATATTCGTGAGTGTTTGTTTGTTTTGAGTGTCAGTAATTGTCTTATTTATTGTATCACCAGACGGCTAAACACGTTCCGGAGCTGTCGGGGTTTTTGGGCCAGTACAAGCCGGAACTGCACTGCATGAACTGTCACCAAATAAACGTTTATTGTTAGACTGTAAACCTGTTTGTTTGGCTACGTGCATTACACATTGTTGTGTATTGCCGGAGAGTTTTTCTTTTGTTGGTCACCAGACCCGGATTATAATTACAACCCCCGTTACTATTGTTAGTGATTTCTTCTGCACTGCATCACCTCTACACATGTTCACAATCACCGGCCAAATTGCCACACCTCCGTACTATTGATTTGATGGACAACGACATCTGTGCCTTCTGCCAAAAAAAACACTGAACAAACAAAACGGCGCAGTGGCCAAAACAAATAGATAAACACAGTGGAAGAATACTAAACAAACAAGTACCGTGCTGGTGCTTCCAAAATGAATAGTAATTGTTTATATTATTTAATTATTTCTCCTCTCGCTGTCTTTACACTGAACACCCAACC
This sequence comes from Polyodon spathula, assembly GCF_017654505.1. Taxonomy (NCBI): domain Eukaryota; kingdom Metazoa; phylum Chordata; class Actinopteri; order Acipenseriformes; family Polyodontidae; genus Polyodon; species Polyodon spathula. The sequence continues at coordinate 74,107,549 of NC_054534.1, forward strand.
CTGTGTAACTCTTTTTATGCAGCTGTACCGAGACTCAACTTCTAATCAATCATTCAATTGGAATCTCGGTACATCTGCACGTGAACTAACTGTGCTTCCAGTGCATCCATACCAACACCCATTTTAATCTGCACATGGAGTGATTGTGCAATCCCCGTGCCTAAATACAATTATATACTTTACATCACCTGTGCTACATAGCCCACACTCTACCAATACCTACACCACCAATAACATACTACATACAACATATAACACAAAATACACTCCGCCACAATTGCTCATCCTTGTTATACAGATTTTTGGGTCGCTAGTGGAGGCTTTGAGTAAATTGTTGATGCTCATAATGCATCAGAGTAGAAAAATGCAACATGTCTAAGACTTTTGCACAGCAGTGTATATGTAGTTTTATGTTAGAAATTGCTTTGTGAAACAAGGTTTACCATTTCCTCTGGGTCTGCAAAAGCTTGCAGTTTTGAAATTTGACACCATAATAAATCAATGAAGATTAATGCTTTAAATGTTGGCCAAAACCATAAGTTGATGACAAGTATAAATACAAATAAGAACACTAATTATTAATATGTATTTATTGTAACGATTAGACATACATGTTTGTATCTCTGTTATTATTATTATTATTATTATTATTATTATTATTATATAAATTGTAATAATTTTATGTACACCTTGAAATGGCAGAAAAGTGAGAAATCATTAAGTCTCTTTCAAGAATATTTTGTTAAGTGTATGGTTTGAATTGTTATAGACTATTCTTTGCAGTCATGTGGCCGGCCTGTATTTTGTTTGTTTAATGAACCAGAACAATGTGGTTCTTGGGACATGCAAGGGTGATCTCACAGCCATTGTCTGGAAGAGGTGGTGACTGCTTGTCCTGAAGTGATTAACATATCTTCAGTGGTACATACCCACCTCTGATTTAGTTCCCCGTGAAAGGTGTGGCTAATTTTTCCAAATTCTGCAGCAAGGGTCCATGATTTCTGCAACAAAAATTCTTTAATTCTGCAGTAGCCTTTTAAAAGTTAAAAACTCCTGCTCTTTGTTAATTTTTTTAGATAGAGCTGTTTGAAATCACAAAAATATTAATTGAAACTTAAATAACTTTTATTAATTCCAAAAACAAACTTGTGAGGCCACTGTTTGCAGGTAGAAAAGTAAAATTAATTATCAAATAAATACAGGTGTTTTGCAGTTTTAAACCTTTACTGCAATTGAGAAAAAATACTTTGGAAGTGAGCAACTGCAACTAGAAACAATACTGAAAGTATTTTGATCAATTCCCTTGAATGTCAAATTCCTTCAAATAGTGTTGATTCTGAATAAAATTGACTGAAAGAAAAATCTAAATACATTTTAAAAAATGTTCTCCATTTTTTCAGGACTGTGTCAGGTGTTTAAAGTCCTGCTTTCCCATTGAAGTAGAGGAAACAGGGCTCTGATAGTTTCTTCAGAAACAACATTACACGGTCTGCAAAACAGTTTACCCCTGTCCTCATACAAGGGTCTCGGGTATTCCCCAGCATGACCAGCTGCTGTTTTATTTCCTAAGTGGCTTTTGCCTCCAGACACGTTTGCTCTTAACAGATTTATCCATGTCAGATCAGGATTTTATCAGCCACAGCACGTCAGTGTCCAGAATGAGTGGTTTGCTTTTTCTTAGAGTAGGTTGAGCAAGATGAACAAAGCATAGGTATTATAAAATCTCACTGTGCCACCTTGTGGAATGTTTAAAAAAACTGCTCTTATGAATACTAGTTAACAGGGTGCATTCCACGAAATCGCACCACGATCCGCGATTGCGTGTTTTTAACGGGGGATTTTTTTACTCAAGTATGTTTGTTTAGAAAATATTGTATTTTTTACTCCACTATATTTCCCAGAAGCACCTTGTTACTCATTCTTTCAGCACACTGACTCTTGCGCTGGCCAGGATTCTGCTTGGGTAACCGGAGCCACATGTGCAAAGTGTCTGCTCGCTTAGATGACATAGTATGTTGATGCCCAACCAGAGACAATTTTTAAAATAACCGATCAACAAACAATGAAACCCCAACAAAAAAGATGCTATTTTGGGCTCATATTGAAGATGGCAGAGAACAGCATGGATCATCCATGGCCTTACCTCAAAGATCTGTTTGAATTGAAAGTGGCTAAAGGAGCCTCTGTGTGCCTCAAATGCCTTCTTTGTTTACCAAGGGCAGTGGATGTATCAGCATACATCAACTTGCCATCAAATTTAAAGACATTTAAATTCCTGATATGAGATTTCAGTGTATATTAGTATCGGTGTGTGACAGGCTGGCAAGTGGATAGAGGCCCAGACTGCAGTTCAAAAAAAAAAAAAAAAACTTTTATTACAAATAAACACAAAATAAAAATGCACAAGGGCAAAAACAAAGATATTTAAACACAAATAACAAAACACAAAGCAAAACTTACAAAAATAAAGATTTCCAGGCTGGTCGATGCCTTCACTGGATGAGAAAATTTAAAAAAAACCCACAAAACCAGCAAACACAAACACCAGCTTGCTTCCTCAGCTCCCTCCTCTCCCTAATGGGACGTTGAGGCCTCCTTATATATCAGGTGGCTGGGTGCTGATTGATCGTTAATTACTCTAATTAACTAATCAACCCCAGCCACCTGAACACAATAAACCCAGGCAGGTAGGGACATTTAACCTCATCCCTGCCAATCTATATAGGACAGAGCTCTGCTCTGCCACAAGGTGTGTGTACAATAGTAGTGCCCCCTGATAAATATACTTGGTGTGTAACTCATGGTAACAGCAGATTTCCATGGGTAGAATTTAAGGGTGGTTACTTTTTACTTCTGATACTTATGTACTTTTAAGATATGATAATTTTGTACTTTTACTCAAGTAGTTTTCTAGAAGGATACTTTGACATCTTTTTCGAAGTAACAGTACTTTTACTCAAGTAACATGTTTGAATACTTTTTCCACACTTGGACATTTCTCCTCTCTCATTGACAGTGCTGCCCACCATGTAATGGTGCCACTCCTATTTCAAAGGGCCAGTCTTTTCTCAAGCAAAACAGCCACACCTGTATTGTCCCAAAAATGTATTTATGCCTGTATGTATCTATGCCTGAGTCACAACCAACCTTTGAGCCGTGGAGAGCGAATGCTGGTGTTTAGTAAAAGTAACTTGTATTTCGTTATTCTCACCATCGATTGAGTCCTGTAGGTTTGTCTGTGCAAGACCTTTCTTGCAGCTTTTGTATGTGATTACGTTCTGTACACATCTTTTGGATTTGCTTTGTTCCAGAATTAAACTATTTTGCTTGAAGATTACTTAAAGAAGACTGACTTAGATGATGAGGATGATGATGATGATGATGATGATGATGATGATGATGATGATTATTATTATAATTATAATTATAATTATAATTATAATTATAATTATAATTATTATTATTATTATTATATATGATGCATGATAATTTTGCAATAAACTTTGGTGTTTTATAGTGTTATTATACATGGTGGTAGCACAAAACCCATATTAAATAAGGGGATGGTATGAGACACATAAGCATATAGTAAGATCTGATTGAAACATTCAGAATCCTAAAAGGTGTCGACTAATGGGACTTTATTGACCTGAAAAAAGAAACAATGGCCTCCTCTTGTTTGTAAACTTTCTTATGTTCTTATAATATTTAGTGAGAAATAAACTCAGGTAGGATGTTAAGCAGTTTAGACTGATGGCCCTCAGAAAGCAAATCCAAATCTGCACCCTACCCCACCCCAAATTTGTTTAAACGTTTTTAATTAATTGTTAAAAATTAATCATGTTTTACGTTTTTTTTTTTATTCTGTTTTATTATTCTCAATACGTCTTCAATGGTTAAAAATAATCACGGCTAGTTCTACAATTTCTGTCTGTTACATTACCTTATACATTTTCTCAACCATACTGGACTATTGGCACCCAGTTGTACCAGTACTTGCATTAGCTTTCAACTACTGCTCCTAACTATACCTGCTTACCATATCTTGTATCTGATTTTACTCTTATAGGTAACTGTACTCATGTTTTTTGTAATTGTTCTTATTTTAAATCATTCTCATGCATTTATCATACTTACTATGTGCTCATACTGGATTTTACTCATATAAGCAAATATTTACTATGAGTGTTAACTGTTCTTAGTCAAACTTGCTCTTATAATGTACTGTATTCTTTATTTTGCTCTTACTTTAATGGGATCTTATTGTACTTTCATAACTGCTCTTACCTGTATTATGGTATTGTGTAATGTGATATTTTATAATGTGATCATTTGTAATGATACTTTGTAACAGTTGTAGGTCAACCTGGATAAGGGTGTCTGCTAATAAATAAATAATAATAACACAAACTGTGCATATAAAGCTGTAATCTGTAATCTCGGGATTCTGGTGACTTTCATAAATCACTCATTAACAAGACACTAGACACCCTTGATAGAATTACCTTTGGCTTTTATGCACAGTTGGGTGTATATTATTATTATTATTATTATTATTATTATTATTATTATTATTAATAACAATAACAATAACAATAACAATAACAATAATAATAATAATAATTACATATTGTATTTGCTACAGGGTTAAGGTACCAATTTTGGGATCATATATTTTGTAATTGATTTCCACTGTTATTATATTATTGGTATTGAAACCACAGCATTATCAGCAATGACAACAATGGTATAACGTTTCATAACATTTGGCCATCAAACTACCACCCGATTCATACTATCATGAAGAGACATTACATATCTGAATTGCTTTTTTTTAACGTCCAGGTCCAATAAAACACACACACTCACACACGCACACACACACACACACACACACACACAACACACACACACACACACACACACACACACACACACACACACACACACACACACACACACACACACACACACACACACACACACTCTTAGGCTTAGGCTGTCTACCAGTTTAAGAACTACACTGCATCATTCCACAGAGCAAGAATGGCAGTAAGGGTGTTTTGATTCATTTGCAGACCTGTGCCATTAGTAGTATCTTAACATGACTGAGTTATCCCAAGCTGAGCGCACTCTGCAGGAATTCAGTGGATTAAGGGGCTTATCTATCTTACTATTTACTATCTGGTCTGACAGCCCCCTGATGTTCTGTAATCAGAAGGTCAGGAAAAAAGCTGGGTTATTAATAGTTGTTGTTTCTATTGCTTTAAACAGGAAATGGTCACTGGAGTCAAAACAAGAGCTGCATCCTTAGAATTTACTGAGGTGTCCCACAGACAAAACATGAACAACTCTGCATTATCTTGAAAAATGTAATATACTACACCTACACCCCCTTTCAAAATGTTCACCTGTTGTTGCCTTATAGGATGGAATTATAATGCATTAAAAACATATATCTACACACCTTACCACACAACTTCCAAGTGAAAAAAAATATTCTTGACATTTGTAGAAAATTAATGAAAAATAAAAACTGAAATAGCTTGGTTGGATAAGTGTCCACCCCACTTGTAATAGCAATCCTAAATTAGCTCAGGTGTAACCAATCACCTTCAAAATCACACACCAAGTTAAGTGGCCTCCACCTGTGTTAAATTGTAGTGATTCACATGATTTCAGGATAAATTCAGCAGTTCCTGTAGGTTACCTCTGCTGGGTAGTGCATTTCAAAGCAAAGACGCAACCATGAACTCTGGGACAAAGTTGTTGAAAGGCACAGATCAGGGGATGGGTATAAAAAAATATCAAAGGCCTTGAATATCCCTTGGAGCACAGTCAAGACGATTATTAAGAAGTGGAAAGTGTATGGCACCACCAAGACCCTGCCTAGATCAGGCCATCCCTCCAAAATGGATGACCGAGCAAGAAGGAGACTGATCAGAGAGGCTACCAAGAGGCTAATGGCAGCTACAGACTTTTATGGCCAAGACTGGTCAAAATGTGCATGTGGCAACAATATCCCAAGCACTCCACAAATCTGACCTGTATGGTAGGATGTCAAGAAGGAAGCCACTACTCAAGAAAGCCCATCTTGAATCCTGTTTGAAGTATGCAAAAAAACACTCAGGTGATTCTGTAGCCATGTGGCAAAAAGTTTTGTGGTCTGAGGAAACTAAAATGGAACCTTTTGGCCTAAATGCAAAGCGCTATGTTTGGTGCAAACCCAACACAGCACATCACCCAAAGAAAACCATCCCTACTGTGAAGCATGGCAGCATCATGTTATGGGGATTTCTTATCGGCACTGACACAACAAAATGTGAAAAAAGTTCAAGGGGGTGTAGACTTTCTATAGGCACTGTAAATGCAAATCTAATATAAATAGTACTTATTATATTTACTATACTGCACATCAGCATTACACATTAGTATACCAATGCAATCTTTATCTCCTAACATTATAAAATACCTATTGTGCATACAAAAAAGTATGGGCAGATGCTCTTTGTATTTTTATAAGGTAACAACTCTCAAATTCCAATGCCAATGGTGTCAGTAGAGGTTTAGTTGTGCTAAACCTCACAACATTGTCCATGGCAACACATGGCAACCCTCCCTCTGTGGCTTGGTAGATGAGAATATTTTATATCTGAATAACTTCAAGGATTCATAGTCACCACTGATCATTATTAATATAAAACAACCATAGAGAGAGACAGGTACCACTAACAGTATTAAAGACTTGTTACTAATAAAGCTTCATGCTGGTCGGTAGAACTGTAATGTTTTACAAGGTAAAAGATGACAGAGTGCCCTTGACAGTATCTTGGCTAGCAGTTGACTCATGTGAGAGTTATTTGACCAGCACACTAATGGTTGACCCAGAGGTCCGTCGTATCTGTCATCATATTTAAACAGTGTTTTACTGCTATAGCTAAGTGTCTTCCCTACAACAACTCTTACAAAGTAAAGATTTTTCTTTCAATACACATAAATATGATTGGGCAGAGTAGTTGATGTATTTTTTAGATAGTCTTTACAGTTGCCAATGCCTAATGACTTAAATGTTTGAGTTTATAAAATGTTTTTTATATCTTTATTTTTTTTTCTTATTTGTGGAGTGTGTATAGGACATACACCCACCCCTCGCTATACTGCGGATTCGGATATATCGCGGTCCTGGAATTGGCTCCCCATTTTCACTGTCTAACTGCGTATGCCTTAGCTGCAGTATACATAGGCACTTAGAATGACTGTTCGTTTTATTTCGTACTGCACATCACAAACAACAATATACAAAACAAGCATTAATATCGTACTGTTATCATATACACACATATTGCACAATAACACAAAGCAAATTAAATATCTACTAGCGGTTTTTGTTTTAGCCAGCTAGGTGTTCACGTGTGGCGGCAATGCACTAGCAAAGCTCACAAGGCTGTGATGTTAGCTCCCTAGTAACAAGCCTTCTATGTTCGAAATTGACTCTTTCAATGCAGCAGGTTTGTGCATTTGAGAAAAGACAGGAAGACTATTGGAGACTGAAGTCGATGAGAAGTAAATTCCCTTCACTGTACGAATTAAAATGGTGTGCTGCTTTTTATACAAAAAATGACAAAAAGCAGGTTGCGTAGAGGATTTATACTGGACCCTGACGCAAGGGAGTGGTTGTACAGTATTTGTTAGCCTATTTGTTTTTCTATGTGTCTAGCACTACATCGCTGTCCTCGATATATGTTGGATTTATATTGGACCACAACACCTGTGATGTATCGAGTGGTGGTGTACACCACATCAAGCTCACCTACAAAATAACCCCAGTGAAGTTAAATGCCTTTATATTTCAAGGGTGTTTTTCTGAACTACACATATGGTAGATCTCTCTCTATGGTAGATTAATTCTCTCTCTCTCTCTCTCTCTCTCTCCCTCTCTCTCTCTCTCTCTCTCTCTCTCTCTCTCTCTCTCTCTATCTATATATATATATATATATATATATATATATATATATATATATATACTTATTTAGTATGAATAATGTCCCTTATTGCTCTGTCACATTGCAGAAAAAAATGTCATGAAATGACAGGCAACTTGTCATTTTAATACGTCTGTGTTAGACGTGATTGCATTTCTGCAGAATTTCATTTTGAACATGAGATTAGTTTCACTTTTTCAAGTTCTGGCATACGGTATAATAAAAATGATCCAGTAATTTAAACTTAAAGTCCGGAGAAGAGGTATGAATGCTTCAAACAGTTATGAGACACTGGAGATCTTATTAAGTGTAAGAATTATTACACGGGAGTCCCCTGTGTTCAGCAGACAACAAAGGAAACAGTTTAAAACAAATAACCAATGCTTCTCAAGACTTGCTCCTTTAAATTGACTTGACTGCACATGCATGTCGTTGCATTTGAACTTCAAAACCAGCTGTGTACAGAGGAATAGTATATATTGCAGGTCTGTCTTAGCAACTAAATAACTGAAAAGTACCATTAATACAACTGTAGTAAAAATATAACACGAAAAGAACGAATCATATGTTAATCTATAATTGTTAAAAAAATGGCTTCTTCAGTGGTATGTGCAGTGATTAATGTCCAATCAAGTTGGGTACAAGCCCTACAGGGTTGTGTTTCTTGTTTTATTCTAATAACTAGCAGACGGTTTTATGATTATTTTAATTTAACAGTAAATTATAAGCCCGGTGTACTCATCCCTACTGGGGGCACAAGTAGAGATTAATGCAGAGCAGTTATATGCTAAGGATATTCTGAAACATTGGCCATTTGATTAAAGGGTTATACTACAAGTTCCCTCCCTGGGACATTAGAATTAATTCACTTATTTTATTGCTCCATTGGGATCAAAGTGTTAAAATGTAATTGATTTGTCATTGCAACAATCATTGTTTTTGTACTTAGAACTGCAAGTGAAACATTACAGATATGTCTATAGGTCATGTGTGACTGGAAAACATATCAGACCTTCTGTGGGCTAACAGAAGTTGCAAATCAGAAGGAAGTGTATGATCTTAAATCAATTGGATTTCTCCTTGAAACAGTGTGCATGCTTTTGTAATAGCTGCCCAGAAGCTACATTTGCTCTAGGACCACAAGATGCTGCTTATACAGTACCCATAGGTCTGATCTGTACAAAATGATGCATAAAAGCTTACATATTGGTTCCTCTTAGTGTGTGTGCCTCATCATGCCTTTAGCTACTCACCAGTCATTTACATGTGTCTGTTTTTGTGCCAAAAATACAGCAGGACTCAATCCACTGTTTATATAATTGTAGTTCTATCATTACCATTATTATTATAGTATATGAAAATAACAGAACCATTTTATAGCAAAAATAAATAGGTATAATATATGAAACATAATTATTATTATTATTATTATTATTATTATTATTATTATTATTAGACTTATGCAGTAATTTTTTTTCCATACTTTCTAGTTACATATCAGTTGTTTATGAATTTTTCTATCATTTAAATAATATGTTCAATTATTTTGTTCAGTTTAGCAATATCTTTGAAAAAGTTTTATGTTACACATCTTCACATGTTGCTACAACTGTTTAAGTAACATACCTGTAATTTTTCTTTTCATTGTTAACATCCTGACAACCTTTTACATTCATAACTTTAAAGTCTGTTTCAAAGTCCTTTTCAGAATGCCCTTTCTAGTTCACTGATAGTGTTAGGACTATTGCCCACATTGTCAAACAGGTAGCACAGCAATAATGATCCATGATGTGGTACGGAACAGAAAATCCAGAGCACTTGTTATGCAGTGATTTAGAGGACAGATCTCAAACCCCAGTGCACAACAGTGGGCATTCTGAAAAGGACTCTGAAGTGTAAAAAGTTGTCAGGATGTTAACAATGAAAAGAAAAATTACAGGTATGTTACTTAAACTGTTGTATCAACACGTGGTGATATATAATGCTATATTTTTCTGAACCCTGATCCTTACTGTTTAAGTCAATTATATTCTAATTTAACCATTGTTTTCTTCAATACAACTACAGCACTGTGCTTTATATAATGGTAGGTTACAGAACATCATAATAAATATTGCAACAGTGGAGTTATAGCAGCATTTATACTCCACTCATACTGATGTGTACTGCCTTAGCATAGTGCATATAGTTACTTGCTTGTGCTTTGGCAAAATGTGACCTATTGCTATATTGTTTGTAAGTTTGTAAATTCATCTATCACAAAGCAGGTGACCTTACACATCTTTGCCAGGTGTTCCCAATGTACAGTCAGCAATTGAGAATTTGGTTTCAGGCTCATCAATACGTAAAATATTAGCCAGCTAGTACTCATTATGCCTACAAATAAAGGCCTATTTTGTGTCAATGTTATACCTGGAGAAAGTCATTATTTTCCTTATTAATTATTGGCCTTGATTTAAACACCCACAACTACAAACACTCAATCATAAATAATTGTCAACTAATGCCTTCAACATATTGCAGTAATACACTGGGGTCTGTCTGAGTGATCTAAACAGAGGTGAATATAAATACTACCACCCCAAAATTGTGCTAATGACAATTTGGAATAAATAGCTTTGTGATTTGGATACTAATTACTGTGTATTTACATAGTAGTTACTTAGTAAATACATGTGTACTTACAGCTAATTACAATGTTATTATGCATAGTTACAATGTACTTAATATGTACATATTTTTGCACGCTATAACCCTCACCCTAACCTTAACCTTAAACCCTATACATAATATAATTGTAATTATGTGTTAGTACACAAGTATTATTTATTTATTTTTTAATTTAGTCGTCTCCATTTTTTTTTTTTTACCCCGGTTTTCACCCCAGTTTAGTGTGCCCAATTATTATCTGTATCCTCGGCTCACCGCGCGCAACCCCACGGCAGACTCGGGGAACAGAGGTTGGAGCACGCATCCTCTGAAACATCCTCCTGCCAAACGATCATTTTTCGCACTGCGGATCCACAGCGAGGCCACCAGACCTATAGTGCCGGAGGACAACACAGATCTGGCTCCACTGCAGAACCACAGGCCCCCTATCGGCCACGTGGGTCGTTTATGCGCGGTGAGTCATGAATCCCCTGCTGACCTAAGCCCTCCCTACCCGGGCAGCACTCACCCAATTGTGCGCCACTCCTGGTCACGGTCCACTGTGACATAGACTATAGGGCACATCCTACACTCCACGTGGAACACCTCTACTGGATGCGCCACTCGGGAGCCAGTACACATGTATTTATTAAGTAATGTAAATATGCGCACTGGCATTGCAGCCATTGTGCATGCTGATGCGCCAGGGAGGCAAAATAAGCTGATCCCTGGAGCCATCATTGCACCAACCATCAAAACCAGGCAGAAGGATATCTACATTGTCATATGGAAGGTAACACAGATGGATCAAATTAGTTTATAGTAAAAGAAGCTATGTCTTGGTTGGTGCTTATCTTGACAAGACCTGAGTCCAATATCAGCTTGAAGTTTTAACACCTACTCTCATGTAATGGAAATCTATGTACATACACAGTAATTAAATACACTTATTGTAAAGAGTTAGCTGAGATTTTTTGTGAACTTGGTAGTGACTGTGATACTGTAATATTTAAGAATGGATGATGTGTTTGAAATCTGATTGACTAATAATAATATTATCATTATCATATAATAATAATAATAATAATAATAATATAATAATAATAATAATACATCAAGTAACTTCCAGGTAAAATAAATGTATATACAATGCACTTTTATTGCTTATAAGTGTTACAGAACCTTCTCCAGTGTTCACAAGAGACACATTACGTTGACTGTGTCTTGTGTTGTCCATAGCACAGCAATTTTTTTTTCCCATCATATTTCCAATTGTTGGGATGTTTTTATCCACACATCACAGGTAAATCAACTATGGAATTCTTGTTTTTCAACTCTGCCCGAGAATGTTCACCAGGAGAAAGAGAATTTTTCTTCCAAACATCACAGTGTATCCAGTTCATTCTCCCTCCTGCAACAATGCAAGTGACCTGATTGAAATAAGCAGGAGTACTGTGAGAACAGAAATGCATCACTGTTGCTGGTGTGATTGCCCAGTTGCTTTAGGACACATGATTTGTGATTACAAATTTAAAAACAGTTTGCAATATTTTTTTAAATATAAGAGCGAATGCTGATATCCCAGGTAAGTTCTCAGTTCCAGATGCTGGTTCAGTAAAAACAGGTGATGGTAGCTATGCCCAGAGCGCTCCTAACCTCTGTTAAAGTGATTGCCTCTTTAAGTAAAATTTCCAATTATAAAATCTTTCTTTTAATATCATCTATAACCTGTGGAACAATTGAAACAGCATTCAAGTTAACTGGGGTGTCGGTGAAAGCTGGGCAAAGACAAAACATTATTATTTGAGTTCTTTAATCATGTAGTACAGGGGTTCCCAAACCTTTGGGCCGTGACACAGTCCCGGGTGGGCCACGGGACCAATGACATTCTATATATTTTTTTCTATTATTAGAGAAAAGCAGGTGCCAGTGTCCACTGTAACTGTAGACAAAGTCTAGCAAGGCAGTATTGGCGGACTGTCAGTCAAAGCAGAAATTCACAAATCAAAGTTAACAGATTGCCTCCCTGTAGGCGGGATGTAGAGCGAGAGCTCTGACAATAGGGCAATGTTAAGGTCATGTGATCATGCTGCTGGCAGATGTAAAAAGTGTGTGCAGTATTAATAAAATAACAACATGTCAAATCCGCTACCAAAGAATACGTTTTGCAAAGGATAAACAAAAAAGGCAGCTAAACAAAAAAAAAACATTTTTTGACTGATTCAAATTTCAGATTTATTTCCGTAAGTTTTCTTTTGTGTAGGCTGCTCGAGAAACACTGTGTCAGGTAAGAGTGGTGTATAGACGTTACTCTTTGGGCACCCCCTGCTGCAATAAACTCAACTCCTGCTATTTATTTTAAAACATGTCACATGACTCTCGCAGTGCTAGATGATGCAACACATATTTAAATTAGTATCTGCGGCTCTCTTCATTAACATATTTTCTCTAAGTACATATTTTGCGAATTGTCACAACGAAAATGCTAATTGCGGTATGTTTACGCTATGACTGGCCCATCTTAGTACATCTATCCTGAGTGTATTATGTATCTGATTAAAAAAGATAAGACACTTTCAGTATTTAAGCAGTTTGTTTTTGTAACCTCTTTTGCCATTTGGTATTTGCCCTAAATCTCTTTCAAGCCAAAACATCCCTGAATATGTTTGACTTAACACAGCTTAAGCCATTGAGCAGACAGCTTGAAAGTAAATTCATATTTGTCTTGCGTTGCTTGTATGCAGAAGATCAGCAATACAATTTGGGTTTCTCTGTTTTATTGTATTATCTTAATGTACTTTTCAAATATAAAGAATACTTATTTTTCCCTCTAAGACACAACTGGCTTCATCTACATAACCTCAGGGGGACAGATCGATTTCCCTTTTCTAGAAACCCCACCAGCAAAACTATGCATGTAAACCATTTCTGGTTTCTCAGGGGCATTTTGTTTCTAGCTACATTTTTCAAGACAGAAACCCTGCAGACACTTTCACAATTCCTTGATAAATCTTACGATCTTCTTGCCATGCCACATTGGTCTAATTCATGTTCCATCTCTGCAAGGTACATTTTCAGTTATTTTTTCATTTTCTTTTTTACTTCCTGACAAAGTTACCCACAAGGGCCAATGTCATTTTCTGTAGTCTTGCTATCACTGAGATACATTAGCTGCTCTATTCAGACATAAGTGATAAAACCTAATACTATAAGCCGCTGTTATAAAAAATGTATAAAGTATGGAACTGAAACTTTGCTTTAATATGATAACTTGTAATGTGATATTTTACAATGCTATACTTTGTAAAAATTATAAGTCACCCTGGATAAGGGTTTCTCCCAAGAAATAAATAAAATAATAATAATAATAATAATAATAATAATAATAATAATAATAATAATAATAATAATAACCCTCTCAGGCGGAAAACTTAATTAACCCTTAATCCTTGCAATCTTCATATGACCTTGAATGACATTAACTTTTGCCTTTAAAAGCAAATAAATAATACCTTTATCGACACTTGTACCAATTGCTCTTCTTTGATCTTTGCTCAGAGTTGTGCTTGCCCTTGTGACACCCTATTGATATACTATGCCACAGGAGTAGGCAGTTAGAATGAAAAGACAAAGGGATGTAAACCTTGTGTTCAAACTGAACACTTTTTCACTTGGAAGTGGTTCCTATTCCATTCAAGGCAGAAGGTGGCTGAAAAAATTAATCATAGTTGAGGGCTTTGACTGCATTCATGCTCAGTACTAAATGTTTTTGTTCATCTTGTGTTTTTTTTTTATGAACAGAAAGCACTGTACTCACTCCTGAGGTGCTCAAGGTGAAAACACGCCTTGAGTAGCTCAAAAGGCCTTGATTTAACACAAAAGAAAAGCAATACAAGTATCTCAATGCTCAAATGCACAAGAAATTAATAGACTAAGCGAATTCACTTGCAGTCTCTTACAAACCCTCCTTCCTCTTGGGTTAAGATTTGTCATGCTCTGGAATGGAACCAAACAGGAAAAATTGCAATTGATTTTCTATTAATGTTCATAGCGTTCATTTATGTGACTGTTTTGACGAGTGGAAGCAGCTGTTGTGCAACTTTAAGCCTGTTAATGGGATGCTATGAAATATCAGTTTAAAAACACAAAAAAAGATTATGAGCTCATGTATTCTTCTGTCCTATACTGACTGGTTCCATCACTTAATGACAAGGTCTCTGTTTTTTTCATTTGTTTCATTTTTTTAAACTACACAAACTGCCAAACTACATCTACAAGAAATATGTTTAATCTTATTTCACTTAAATGGTCTGGATTATAACATGGATATTAACTTATTAAATGCAATTTACATTTGTGCAGACATATCATTTACCAGATTTTATATTTGAGTATACTACCTGGTCAGCCTCTAATGTTGTCTTCCTGTTTACTTGTTAATTTGAATTATAAACTAAACACAATAGTGCATCACAATACTACTGAATTAAATTAGGCTGACCTTCTCTAATAGATTATAACCTTGCTGGAATGAATTATTCTATTTGACACCTGTTTTTGATCAGAGGTGATCAGCACTTTCGTACATGCAGAGTAAGAGTAAAAAAGCCATTCTCTCCTGAGCATGCAAGGGCCCAATCAATGACAAGTAAATGAAGTTGCTGAAATTCTCAGTTCAAATCACTATAATCTCACCCAATAATGTCTACATGTCCCACTTCCATACAAGAGCATTACACAAACTGTGGTAGGAATTTCACAGGCCTTGCAAAACTGTTTTTTAAAGAATAATACAGGCAACAGTAGCAACTGGTGGACAAAAGAAAGGGGAGGCAGAAAAAAGGCAGAGGTCCCATTAAGCCCCTAGTAGCAGTATAATCTTATTATTGAATTTTGACTGACAACACTTTTCACATGGGGGAAAAGTAAAAAATAATTTTTGGAGTTTTAAAGTAGTGAACTGTTTTTTTATAACAGTAAATATCAGGAAATCAAATGCAATTTCATACAAACTCAAATTGTATTTCTCCATTGTAGCAATCATATTAGAGATGCAACAAGTATTAACAATCATGCTTATTTTTTTTAAAATACCACATTTAGCAATGTCCCTATTCATCTTTTTACTAAATGCATTAAGAAAAAAAAATCCTAATACATGCATACCATTTTACCATTATAACAGATAACAAGTCAGTACATTCTTTCTCAATCAATAAATATATATTAAGATATTTAATACTGTCCCTAAATACAAAATAATGGATTATCCCAAAAATCACGTGATGTTCAGCATGTGACCTTATCAACAAGGAAGAAGATACATTAAAACACCTACAAGCATGTCTAAGCAATGTTACATATATATATTTTAAAGCTAACTTGTCTTGGGGTATGTAGGGTACTATATAAGTGTCAACCATGTTACATGAAGTGAATCAGAAAATACATAATTTATTTTATAAACACCATGAAGCCATTTACCAGAAGCACAACATGTGCTCCCATTCTGTTTACCTCATGGGACATAAAGGCCACATTTTGTTATATATGTCATACCTGTTACTGGTCAACTATGTTACATGTTTAGAGTAACAAAGTTGACTCAAGGTAAGTGTTGGCTTTTAAATAAAAATGTTGCGGTTGTTGCTAATTGTTTTATTACATATAAAATTGTTTCCATTTTGAAATTGAATTTGAAGGTAGGTAACACCTCCAGAGAGCTCAGATGAGTTTCCTCAGCCAGGACCTTTATGTCAGAGACTTTCCCTGGATGAGGGGGCTGAAAGAACTGCATGCAGTAATTTGACCCCCGTCCTGTACACACGTGGAGTTGTCTGAAACTTATTAACAGGGCATGGGGCACCTTGCTGATTTTGTATTATGTAACCCATCAAAAAGGATACAACATAGTGAAATTGTCATGATATATTTTCTTAAAACCAACATACGCAGTAAACGGGGACTGGTGATTAACGGGACTGGGATTTTGTGTTGACAAACTGTTTGAAACAAACTTAAAATAGACACAAATGTGAGAGTCTGCGCATGTATTTAACACTCAATTATTTTGAATAAGCTATTTATATATTATATATATATATATATATATATATATATATATATATATATATATATATATATATATATATATTCATTTGGTATAATAATTGTGTCAAAAGTGCTTGGTAAAGTTGTAAGCTCAAGAATATAAATTTGCCCAGTAGATTTAGTAGTAATATTAAAAATAGCGATATAGGGATTTTTGCTATAAGGTGAGCTAGAGGTGTGTCAATATATTTTCAATTTTCATTGAAAATCAAATGTCTGTTTCAGAGGTTTCTTGGTGCCTCTAGCAGTTTAACAACTGGAGGTCTCTGGAGGTACTGTACAAAGAGTCTACAATGTGATCATATACAACTTATAATATTTAATTTTCACACAGAGTGGAATATGGTCCTGGTATCAATTAGGTATTAGAGACAGACAACTACAGAGATGCTAAGTTCTTATGCAATTATTAGAATAGGCCAAGCCAAATAATGTACCGGTAATATAATTTGTGGTCTGCCAAGAACATGTGAGGTACCTGTTTTATCTATGTATTTTAATGCTTAGCTGTAAGTTAATATTCTTTTACAAGAACTTTATATTATTTACATAGCTTGATTTCTATTAAAGAAGTACAATACTTTCGAAGAAACGCTTACAAGAGGTTAGTGGTATTCCGGGGTTTGATAACCGAAGAGAGAAAAAAGAAAAAAAAGAAAAGGAAAGATCTTTAATTCTCTTCTAGTTGTTAACTGACTATTGTTCCTTTTAGACACGTTTAATTTTAATGTTCCTTTATCACTTCTTACTGTAAATGCCAGGGGCTTACGTGATAGAATAAAAAGGAAAGCCTTTTTTTTTGTTATGAACAAAAATGGGATTATATTTTCATTAAAGAAACTAATTCATGTGATGCAGATGTTAAGATTTGGGGCCAACAATGGGGGAATACAATTCTGGTCACCCATGGATCATCTCAGTCAGCAGGAGTAGCAATCTTATTTAATGAGAAATGTGCTGGAAATGTTAGACACCTCAAATTAGATAATAATGGACTTTGGATTGCAGTAGTTTAAAAGATAAATAATATATGTTTAATACTTATTAACATATATGGCTATAATAATAGTAATGGAAATAAAACAGTACTTAATGGCAACAGACCTAGTGAACACACTAAAGGCGTTATTCGTCTGTGAACATCGTGGTTGGTGGTAATTTTAATGCCGCTTCTGATGAGTGGATGGGTACATCCCCTTAAGTTCACTTCATATCATTACAACTCCTATATTAATCAGTTCTGCAATGACAACTCTTTACTGACATATGGTGTTATACACACCCTAACTTGCAACAATTTTCTTGGTTTCACCCAAATGCTTCAGCAAGATCATAACTTGACTACTGGCTAATTTTGACAACTCTACTCTCTTGCACTAACAGACATAGCCTCTCCTCTATCAGATCATTGCTATGTTTCCCTTTTACTAAAACCTCCCAGTTTTTGTTCAACCTCTAAAGCTTATTGGAAATTAAATGTCAGTCTGTTAAATAATTCCTCATACTGCAAGAAAATGTGTGAACTGATAGAGGACATTCATTCAAGTTGTTAGTTTATGACTCATACACAAAAATGAGAATTTTAAAATATGAGATACGAGAATTTTCTTCCAAGTTTGGAGAACAATTAGCAAAATTATCCAAACAGAATAAACGTCTATCATTTTGCAAATGAGTACAATTTGCAATAAATCAGGTTTGTCGAACGCATTTAAAATGATGAATCATCATACGTCGAGATACAATATATATTGAAAGAGCAAAAGGTGCTTAAATTTGCTCTACAGCCAAGTGGATTGAGGAAGGAGAAAATAATTCTTCTTACTTTTTATTGGAAAAACGTAATCAAACAAAAAACTAATTAAACACTCTTTTAGTCAACAAAGCCCTAATTAGCAACACTTCTGACATCTCTAAAACAGCTTTTCAGTTTTATAAGAGTATTTATGAAACACAGTGTTTCTACATAATCCAACCAACAAAATTGATGATGGGTTCAAATCATTAGCAGAAGCTGATTTACAACTTCAAGAAATAGAAACTGAAGAAAATGGCTATAGGCAAATCTCCAGGCTCTGATAGAAATCCTGTGGAATTGCATAACTGTTTTTGTGAAGATATTAAAGATGTATTATTTTCTGCATTCACAGAATGTCTTCAGTCTCACTTTGTCTAGCACCATAAAATTAATTATCTTAATTCCAAAATCCGGGAAAGATTTGAATTTGATAGATAATTGGTGGCTGATAACGTTATTAAATGCTCAGGACTAGATCAGGTTATGAGTGAAAAACAATCAGGATTCATCAAAGGAAGGCACATGTTTAATAACATATTAGATTATAATCAATTTGTGGAAGATGACAGCTTTAGCCTATTCTTTGTTTTTTATAAAGTGTTTGATACCATTTAACATTCATTCTTAATTAAAGATCTGCAATCATTTGGATTTGGGGCTACATTTATTAGAAAAATTTTAATGGCTCTATTTATCAAGGATTTGATTTCTCTCGTGGAGTTAGCCAGGGTGTCCTATCTCCTCACTTTTATTTTTGATAGTTTAAATAACTTTTGGCCATTTTTATTAAAACTGGTATTGAAGAGCAAGGAATTAGAATGTTCGATCGGAAATTCATTATTAGTCAACTGGCTGATGAGACAACCCTTTATCCAAAAAACAAGGACCAAATCTCCCTTATCCAAAGCTTCTGGCTTAACTCCTAATTTAAATAAATGTGAATTAATAGCAGTGCACAACTATCCTCTTGATTCTGTTGCTGGAATTCCAATTTAAAAAAAAAACAAACAAAAAAAAAAAACACCAGGTAAAATATTTAGGAATTGAAATATGTAAAGATGAAGTTTAGAGAACCCTCTGATTTTAATATGAGATTATCAGCTTTTAAACACAAGTTCAACTCTGTATTGAAAATCTTGGGAGGACTGACATTTTTATTATGCTGCGATTTTATGGTGTCTAAAATTCCTATAAAATTGACCAATTTTCACAAAGAAGCATTGATGTATTGGACGGTAATATTTTCACATAATTTTACACCACACCACACAATTATTTGGAATAATAGTAGTATAACTGTAAAACATAAATCAAAATTCTAAGGGAGTGGTTTGAATCGAATATTGTTTTTGTGTGTGATGTTTTAGATGGGAATTGCTCATTAAAAAAGAACTAGCTAATGCGCATAATAATATTACACCTTCTCAAAACAACAAAGTGGTTCACTCCATTCCATCTTCACACCTACAACAAATTCAAAACATTTTTAATGACTAAAAGCCCCTGTTTAAAAATAAATGGTATTGATTTCATGAATTCCAAATGCAACAGTAAATGGATAAGAAATCATTTAAAGACATAATTATACACATTATATCTGTCACCCTTCAGTATGCCGATTTGTTGAACCGTGATTTGGGTAAAAGCTCTTACTTTCTATCACTCCTGCCCATACCTGTCAACACTTTTTGAGTCCAATTTGTATACCAGAGCTTTCAAACACTTAACCCTTTGTGGTCCTATGTACGACCAGGTCCAACATTACAATTTTAACCTTACCGATCCGATATCATCAAAAAGACTTCAAGCACATGTCCCAAATCGTTTTTTTCTCTGGAAAAAAGCAGAGAAAAGCTTTCAATGGCTGAATGAGGCCGACAGAAGCAAAACAAAAAAGGTGCGTATCTGAGCAATACACATAGTCCCTTCATCTCAGATATAACACAGATATAAACAAGCAAGATAGCTGCTTCCGCTTCCAACGCTCAAAGACTATCGCGGACATTTGCAGAGCTTTTTGAGATGTTATAGTAATAAAATAATGACTTGGATAGCATTATTGAGGAGTTTGGTGATGAAATGAGTGATCAGGAGAGGATTTATCAGTGTTCACTACAATGAAGAGGTATGTGATAAATACAGCGAACAAGGAGTGGGGCAGGGCTGGGGTTGCAGTACTGAGTGTCCTGCTGATATGCAGTGCCTTGTAAACCTGCTTTACTGAGAATAAAATTACTTTTAAACATTTTTGCAAACTGCTTCAGCCTTTTTTTAAGGAAGCAATCAACGACACGCGCATGCCCTGCATGTTTTCCTTTGACTGAAACGTTTAAGATTTGAAAACTTGAAAAAAAAAAAATGTAAGACATATGGGAAACCTGTAACAGTTGCCTAATATATCCTAAAAAAACCACACTTCCAAATTATAAATGTAATTTACCCATCAGGGGAGCTGCAGAATCACAGGTTTGGTATCTCTCGTAATGCTTGTCGTTTTTGTGACTATGGCATAAAAACAACAACTATTTTTTAATGTCCTTTTGCAAAACATTTCTAGAATGATGCTCATACATTATTGTCTTTAACCCTTTGAGTAGTGAGTTTTTTCTGTCTTCTGCATGCGCTTGGTTATTACTAGTACAGCGTACAAACAAGCTGAAAGCTATATGTTTGTATGTATGTAATGAATACTGATGAAATACAGACAAATAATTTTTACTGTAAATAAATAAAACAAATAAATAAAGCTTTTCATTTAGTCATAGGGAAAGGTTTTGCCAAAAAAAATAACAATAAACAACGGGGTGGAACAACCACAATAACACGTCCTAACAAAAAAAAAAAAAAAAGGTGTGAGAGAGAGAGAGAGAGAGAGAGAGAGAGAGAGAGAGAGAGAGAGATGGATAAATAATATCCAGGTAAACAGGCTGTGGGGGCGGAAGGAGTGCGAGTGTCTAATGCTTCAGCGTATGATACTCCTTGAAGCATGGAGCAATACACCGAGCACCGCCTCTTCGCTGTCACTTGATGTTGATGTAAATATTCTTTGCTTATGTCTTTACTGACACACTCGCTAACATACAATTCAGTGGAAGAACTGTATATATTTGAATTTAAATCGGAATCTGAATTCAGTATTATTACTAATACTTCTTTCTCACTGCGAGATTTTTACAAACTCTGTTGACATTTTTGTGACAGATAATTGTATGTAATTCAGTCACTATCTGGCAGAGGATGTAAGAGACCAATAAAAGGTGTTAGAGAAACCCAGTGTTACAATATTATGTGATCAGGGTTTTGTTAGGCTCAGTAATTTAAGTTTAAAGTTGCAGAACGTACCAGTACGTTCATACTCCCTGGGGACCAGAGAGCAGCGAAATTAACGGTACGTTCGTAATACTCAAAGGGTTAAAAATTGCAAATGTATCTACATTTTATTTATTGATGTGGTGTTATTTTAATAAAACACAGAACATGAAAGCCCGAGATTTTGTCAACCTCATCACATTGCTTGGAAAGTATTTAATTTACAAATGTATTTTTTTTTGTATAGTTATCAGGATATATTAAATCACTTTCTTTAAATTCAAGGAAATCTCAATATCTATTGGATATTATAAACAAACATCATATTATATGTGCTTTTGTATTATATATGTAAGTACATAAGTGTGTATGTACATGTGCATTTGTGGGTACTATATAGGGTTTGCACCTGTCCGAGTTTGACCCTTACAGTCCCGGAATTGGCATCTGTGTCTGGGTGGCAGGAATTAACAAGCACATACATCTTAATGTCCGGTTTTAAGTGAAACTCATAAGAAACAGAAATCTTACTTTAATATTTTCTTTGACATACATTAGTTGCTGAAATGATTTCCACTGCACTATCTTATTAGAAATGTACTGTTTATTATTGTCCACTTTGTCCCCAGCATATGAATAATGCTGAGGACAACGAACATATCCACACGATGTAAACAATCCAATTTGGCGTTGCAGTCACGTGACCCCAGCAAGCTATGACGCCATACTGGCGGTCAAAACAAATGCAAAAACGGTATCTTCTACAAACTGCATTAGAAAATTATTCAGTACCATCACCTAATCATGCTCACTGGGACGCCACAGCATCAACTGTGAATCAAACCTAAAATCAATCCATGCAATTTTAACTTGCCGAATTAAAGTTCACTTCACATTTATTCGACAATAAATACTAAACAAAAACACTATTCGTCCAAATATATTTTATTATTGACCAAAACCACCCAATCAATACTTTGCACTGATGAAAACAACCAGTCCTATACCTGCAACTGCCGAATCAGCCAATCACAGCCTGTCAGCTCGACAGGAGCTCAGCATCTTTCAACAACAAACCAGGATACGGACAATACAATAATATTGCTCCATTCAGATATCTGGCAGTGTCCAGATAAACTATAAGCAACTCCCATATGTAAAAAGGCATTTGTTTACTAAAGTATTTTTTCTTTAATTGTGTATGTGTTCCTTTCTGGACATTTACAGGACTATTTTCCAAAAACTTCTCAGCGGAAGGGTACCCGACGAATCATTACAAGTTCAGGGTAAACCGAATTTAAAGTGCTTAAAAAAAAAATAATAATAATAATAATTTAGAGATTTTGATGAATGGCCTATCGTGTGGTAGTTGAGCCTGGCTTTCAATAGCAGCCTTGCCTTTCTTCTTGGAACACATAACTCCAGTCATGGTCAACTACTACACAGTATAGCCTTCAATGACAGGCACTGTCACTTAAGTAGACACTCAACACAAAATCCTTTGAAACATCTGAGTGTTTGAGATAATTGGGTTCAGATCGCCTAGACTTTGCTTTAAAGATTGTTTGTCATCCTATTACAACAGTGGGACGGATTTCTTTTTTTTTTTTTTAAACACACAGTAGAATGAGTAATTCTATTATATTGCAGCAAAAATGATTTGAAGAGCAAGTTATTTCAATTTTGAAAACAATTCAGAATAGAAGTAGATGTTTTAAATAACCAAACCTCAGGTGACATCTTCAACACACTCAATAGATTCATTCTAACTCTCTTGCAGTGATTCATCATTTCATGAGTACCAACTGCGATGTGTTCAAACATGTGACTTTAAAACAGTAACACGAGTGAAGAATTACCATATCAAAATTCTACTTCAACTTGATTGTTGAATGTTTCTTCGATACTTGTAATGCTTCAATATGTTCTATTTGTTAGCTGGGATTCAAGAAGTTTCCAGAGAACAATGAATACCAAAGATATACAGTTGTTATTTTTCTATTTCTTTCTTTCTTTTCTTTGAATGCCTTTTATGTTTCTCAAAGTTTGCAGTAGGGTACCATAATAACTGCAATTACATTTAATTGCATTAACATTTAAGTCTTTGCACACACAATAATATGAAAGAATACATAGCAACAAAAACTTTTTTTTTTTTTTTACTTTTCCCATTGTTACAGTTCCATTAAAAATGTTTTTTTTTTTTTGCAATGATATTTAACTGCTTGAAAATGTCAAAATCAATGCTACATACCGATTTGTTGGTTAACACTGGAGTTATCATTTACGACCTTTTGAAAATTTTGCCCAAGCTTTTTTGAAATGCATGTCCTGTAGCTGACACTGCACACTGATAAATGTTTCCTGGCTGGGTATACATTACAGCATTCTAAACAGCTGCTTGAATTCCCAAGAGAATAGTAATGTGAGTTATAAGTTGTTTGCTTTCATGAAGGACGGGAGGAGATTCCAACAAAGGAGACCTGGATCCTCTTATAGGTCGTCTTCATCAGACATTGGATCAGATAGTACCAGCTATTCACAGTGAAGTGTGTCTTTTTGGGGACACAGCGAGATGGATCCAGAAATTTCACGACATCCACCTCATGGAAAAAATGAATGTGAATAGGTCAATTTCCAACTCTTGTTTATTGGCTTTAAATAAAGGTTTATCGTTTGTTCCGACTACTTAGGACTTTGATACGATTATTGACTTTCAAAAGTTTTTCGTAATTTGAGATTGAAAGCATTTTTTAACCACTTCAACACCATGTCGTGCATACTTACATCAAATGAAAACCCACTTACAGTACCATGCCGTACGTGTGTACGTCAAGTTTCCCATTCTATTGTATGATTGGATTCTCAAACTAGCGTTTCAGGTTTCATTCTCTGAGGCAGTGCTAGTACTGTGGAATATGCAATGAAAGTTCGGGGAGGTCAGGTGACATTTGTATCCAATTGCGTGTCATGTAGAAGTGTGTGTGTGTGTGTGTAGTTTTTTAAATTATTATTTTTGGTTTATTATTAGTTTTACTTGTTTAGTTGTAGTTTTATATAGTTTTTGGGGAAACATGGCAACGTACGTGGACTTTAATAAGCAACGGGAGTGAAGTTGGTTCGGAGGATTTCGATACCAGTGACAGTGATGCTGACTTCTCACTCAGCGATGATGATGAGGAGGATGTGGAGCCAAGAACAGCACAAACTGTACAAACAAAAGAGCATGCAGCTGCTTTACAGGCAATCCAGCTGCAAGTGGGAAGCTGTTTGGTTTGAAATGGCAGTGCTTTGACGAAATACTATCAAAGCACAGCACTGGGTACAAGCAATAAAGCAGTCATCTGCAGCTGCCAGATCCATCACAATGCCTGCGCAAAGTAGTTGTGTACACACATTTGTGACTATCACAATACCCTCCAACACAAGGGAAGCAGGGACCGCAACAAAGGTGCAGGGTCTGCTACGAAAATAAAAACAAAAGACACAAGAAAAATGTGCAGTGGTTGCGAAGGCAATAAACGGCACAAAGCAAGTCAATAATGGCACACGTTTTTATGTTGTTTGATGTTTATTTGATAATTACTGCTTACTGTTTATTATTGTTATGTAGTATGTAGTACACAAAAGCATAAAGGGTTAATGAAAAACACTGTTTAGGTCATTTATTTGTTTTTGTTCATTATATGTTAACATTCTATAGCAATTACAGGTTTGAAAACATTATTATTATTATTATTATTAGTATTATTATTAGTATTAGTAGTATTATTGTTTTCAAATCTGGTACCTGGGAAGGGCTTTCATTTTTACATCTGGAGTTGAAGTGGTTAATTCCTGTACCAATAACTTGGAAAGGACAGCATCTTTAAACTAGTAGAAAAGAGTTACTTACACTCTTAACAACAAAACAAGAGTATAAAGTATATAATATTTCATAGAACATCCCACACCAAGGAAGCTTAGAAGCAATAGAACATTTTTTGAACCTTGTAACACCTTACCTAGTACTAAGTGAATAAACGGTTTGGCTGAACTGATTTTGACTTATAATTATTTTTTGTTTAAATGGGATTGTTTTTTGCAGATTAAGGGAACGGCTATTAGGAGCACTATGGCCCCCAACTATGTAAACATTTATATGGGACTTTTTGAGAGCCGTTTTGTGTCTAATCCTCAGCATAACCCCTTTCTTTCATCCATAAAACTGGCGTTGTTACACAGATGATATTCTTTTTTTATTTGGGTGGGTACACATACAGAATTATTGGAATTCTTTGAATGCTTAAATAGTGTCAATGCAAATTTAAAAATGTAATTGAGTTTTGATCAGTTTAGGATAATATTTTTGGAAATTGTAATAAATAAGGAAAATTATGGTTTGAGTACTTATTTATACTGTAAACCCACTGACTGAAATTCATTTTTGAGAGCGTATAGTTTTCGTCCTGTTCTTCTCAAGAAAAGTATGCCCATTAGTCAATTTAGTAGGCTACAGAGAATTTGTAGTTCTGAGGATCGAACTGCAAATTATGAAATGAAACATAGCGCTTAGCGTTGATGCCAAAAAGCTCTATTTTGGTCTCATCAGACCATAGAATCTTCTTCCACTTGGTCTTAGAGTCTCCCACATGCCTTCTGGCAAACTCTAGCTGATATTTGATGTGAGTTTTTTTCAAAAATGGTTTTCTTTTTGCCACTCTCCCATAAAAGCCAGTTTTGTGAAGCACCCGGGATATTGTTGCCATATGCACAATGTCTCCCAGCACAGTCGTGGAAGACTAACTCCTTTCGAATTGCCTAGGCCTCTTGATGGCCTCCCTGACTTGTGCTGGTGTCAACTGCTGGTGTCTCCTTTTTGTTTTCTAGGGTTGCCTAGGGTTCGCCGTCGCCTCCCGAGGGTCCACTGCCGTCGCCGCCTCCGCCACTAGAGGGAGCCGGGTCGCCGTTGTCGCCTCCGCCACCAGAGGGAGCCGGGCCGCCGTCGCCGCCTCCGCCACAAGAGGGAGCCGGGCCGCCGTCGCGGCCCCGCCTCCGCCGGAGCACGATTGTGAGCCTTGCCCGCCGTCGCCTTGCCTCGCTGCCACCAGTGAGTGAGCCGGGCCCTCCGTCGCACACCTCCGGTTCCGGGCAGCTAGAGGTGAGCCGGGCCCCGGCTCTGCCGGGCGGGTGGTCCGCCACTCAGACCAGAGGGATGGCTGTGCGTCCGCGGCGTGGAGCCGTCCTCCCGGCTGCCATTGCGCCTCTCCGCCACCCGGGGAGCGGCCGCCGCCGCCGCCTCCGCCACCAGAGGGAGCCGGGCCGCCGTCGCCGCCTCCGCCACCAGAGGGAGCCGGGCCGCCGCCTCCGCCACCCGTCGCCGCCTCCGCCACCAGAGGGAGCCGGGCCGCCGTCGCCGCCTCCGCCAATAGACGGAGCCGGGCCGCCGTCGCCGCCTCCACCGCCTCCGCCTCCGCCACTAGATATTGCACCCGGGATATTGTTGCCATATGCACAATGTCTCCCAGCACAGTCGTGGAAGACTAACTCCTTTCGAATTGCCTAGGCCTCTTGATGGCCTCCCTGACTTGTGCTGGTGTCAACTGCTGGTGTCTCCTTTTTGTTTTCTAGGGTTGCCGAGGGTTCGCCGTCGCCTCCCGAGGGTCCACTGCCGTCGCCGCTAGAGGGAGCCGGGCCGCCGTCGCCGCCTCCGCCACTAGACGGAGCCGGGCCGCCGTCGCCGCCTCCACCTAGGCCTCTTGATGGCCTCCCTGACTTGTGCTGGTGTCAACTGCTGGTGTCTCCTTTTTGTTTTCTAGGGTTGCCGAGGGTTCGGCGTCGCCTCCCGAGGGTCCACCGCCTCCGCCACTAGAGGGAGCCGGGCCGCCGTCGCCGCCTCCGCCACTAGACGGAGCCGGGCCGCCTCCACCGCCTTCACCGCCTCCGCCACTAGACGGAGCCGGGCCGCTGTCGCCGCCTCCACCGCCTCCGCCACTAGAGGGAGCCGGGCCGCCGTCGCCGCCTCCGCCACTAGAGGGAGCCGGGCCGCCGTCGCCGCCTCCGCCGCCACCAGAGGGAGCCGGGCCGCCGTCGCCGCCTCCGCCACCAGAGGGAGCCGGGCCGCCGTCGCCGCCTCCGCCACCAGAGGGAGACGGGCCGCCGTCGCCGCCTCCGCCACCAGAGGGAGCCGGGCCGCCGTCGCCGCCTCCGCCACCAGAGGGAGACGGCCCGCCGTCGCCGCCTCCGCCACCAGAGGGAGCCGGGCCGCCGTCGCCGCCTCCGCCACCAGAGGGAGCAGTGCCGTCATCGACGTATTACCTTGGAGATCCGGGGCCCCCACAACCAAAGAAGGCTTGGGGGCTCAGACATCAGCCCCGCCCACCACCGCCCACCGAAACAGCCCACCCAAGGGACATAATTGGACTCTTGGGGGGCGGGGGGAAGGGGGGAGTTGGCCGATTGCGGCCGATGTACGTTGTACATGGGGGGAGGTGTGTGGCAGAGTGGCTTTTTAAATTGGCAGGGATGGGGTTAATTTCCCCTACCTGCCTGGGTTTATGTTCAGGTGGCTGGGATTGATTAGTTGATTAGATGATTAACTTAATTAATGATCAATCAGCGCCCAGCCACCTGACATAAAAGGAGGCCTCTGCTTCCCATTAGGAGGAGGGAGCTGAGGAAACAGGTTGCTGTTTGTTGGTTTTGGTTTGGTGAATTTTCTAAATCCAGTGAAGGCATTGCCCACCCTGGAAACCTTTATTTTGTAATTTTTGCTTTTTGTCTTTCTTTTTGTATTTCAATCCCTTTGTTTTGGCCCTTGTGCCCTTTTATTTTTGTGTTTATTTATAATAAAAGTATATTTTTTTGAACTGCAATCTGTCTCTGGGCCTCTATCTACTCGCCAGCCTGCCACAGGCCGCGATATAGCGAGAGACCCATAGAAAAACAAATAGGCTAATAACAAATATTGTACAACCATGCCCTTGTTTTATCAGGGGCATCAGGGTCCAATATAAGTCCTATACGCAACCCACTTTTTCTCATATTTCATATAATTGCTTCTCATTAACGTCAATCTCCAATTAATTTCATGAGTCTTCCTCTCCTTTCTCAAATGCCCACACCTGCTGCATTGAAAGAATCCACTCTCAACAGGCTTGTTGCTAGGGAGCTGACGTCACTGCCCTGTGACTTTTGCTAGAGCGTTGCTGCTGCTTACAAGTGAACACCTTGCTAGCTAAAATAAAAACCGGTTCAGCAAGTAGATACTTAATTGGCTTTGTGTTATTCTGCAATATGTGTGTATATGATAACAGTACGATATTAATGCTTTGTTTTTAATTGTTTTGTATATTTTTCTTTGTGGTGTGCAGTATGAAATAAAACAAACAATAATTTTAAGTGCCTATGTATATTGCAACTAAGGCATACACAGTTAGACAGTGAAAATGGGGAGCCAACTCCAGGACCGCGATATATCCAAATCCGCAGTATAGCGAGGGGCTATATAACGAGGGGTGGGGGTATTTCCAGATTTATTTTCCTAATCATCCATGGTTACACTGCTACACACCTTTTAATTACTGTCTTAATCAGGGAATTAAATTGTTTGCTGATTTTATATGATTTAATCTTGAATGATTTTGTGGAAGCATGTTTTTGCATATTTCCAGAAGTAGCTGATTCCCTAAATACTGTTCTTTGCAGTCTAGTTTGCCATTTTGTATTAAGCCTAATGCTTACAATCATATCATACAAAGGATTATTGTTTTCGAACTAGTTTAAAACATATCAAGCTTAGTTTCACTAGGACCACAAAAACAAATGCCATCCTATTTACATTTTATGAAGAATACGTCTGCATAAATATTAAAAAAAAAAAAAAAAAAAAACATATTAAAACCCCACTAAATACTGTATTAGCAACTGTAAAACACAAAACATATTGAAAGGTCTGTTTAAATTCTAATTGTATGAGCCAATGGAAACAATAAATATTACTTTCCAGTGCTACAGCTCTGACTAACTTTAACCACTGAAATAAAATGGTGCTTCCAGCTGTCCATCCTGTGTATAGGATACAAAAAATATTCCAGTGAAAGGCATTAGCACAAAAAAAGCATTGTTTATACACAGCTTTCACATAAGATGTTGTTAATTAAAGCTGTACAGAATGATTTGAAGGCACAGAGCTTGGAATTCACAGCAGACTCAGTTTCAACTAATTACTTTGCCTTTTCTATTGGACACAGGTGTGCAACAATGTCTTTGTTTAAATGCACATTTTCATTCTGATAACAGTTACTTACAGCTGCATCATTTACATGCTTTCACCTACTGACATGGAGGATCTACTCATTAAACTCTATGATAATGAGCCCAATTTATTAGTGTCCACATAAGGAGACTGCAATCGTCAAGAAATAAACAAAAAAAATAAATGGAATGATTGTTCCCGGTCACGGGCATCTGCAGGGGAGGGCAAGGGGGTGCACTTTAACCCCCCCCCCCCCCTAAATCCGAATTTACAAAAAAAAAAAAAGATAAAGATGGTAACTGGAACCCTATGTGCACCAGGCAAGTAAATGACACCAAAAGGCAAAGAACTCACAAATTCAGACAAATAGGAGCACAAAGGAATCCAGACAAGTAAGGTACCTTACCATTTCATTTTAAAAATGTCATATACTTCTGTGTAGTAATAATACAAAACTACAAATAGTATTCATACTAGTTTATCTCCAAGTTAGTCTTTGTTATCCGGATGGCTATTGCCAAACTCCTTGACCCGATGTTAGGGGTGATTTTTTTAAAATTGTTTTTGGCATCTTTAAAATGCTTGTTCGGTAGTAACAGTGCACTGGATACTGAAGTAAACAGCAGCTACATTTCAGCATGAATGTGACAATGACAGTCTGCCTTGTTCAACTGTGCCCTCTGTACACCAGAAGCAGTTTTATTGAAGTATACTTACATAAATTTAAAGCAACATTGCCTGTGTTGATGAGTATACGTGTAAGTTTATTGATTTGGTTATCAAACAAACAAAAAAAGCCTAGCATGTTTTTTGCCTCGCCCGAAGTGTAAAACAAAAAATTCTCCGACAGCATTGAAAATCCACGTTTTTTCCGTGCTATTCTGCAACACACGGATTCCTAGGATCCCTGTTTATTAGATAAAATAATCGTACTCTGTATTTGTTGATGTTCATTAGTCTGAATTTAATAATTGTAGTCAATATGGAGGCATATTTACAGTATTGGTTTTCATCAAATGTGGTTGTTTTAGCTGATTTAGTTACACATATACAGTATGTGCTTTACCTTGCTGCTGCATTTATAAAATGTAAACTTTGATTTGCTGCGCGTTTATTCAGATTAAATGCTACTCTATACAATGTGTCAGGTATCCCAGTTTACAAAGCACAGATTTTATTCTCAATATGAAATAATTAATCTTTTAAATTTGACAGCAGAGATATATATATATATATATATATATATATATATATATATATATATATATATATATATATATATATATAATTATACAACAAGAAACTAGGATTTTTGTGAATACTGGTGGTGTTTAGCTCTAGCTAAAGCACATTTACAAAATCTATTCTGACATCATGCATTAATAAGAGGGGCTATTTTGTACTTGAGTTTATTATTCTTCTATGGGTCTGCAAGCAACTTAAAAGCATTATTTCTTCCAGAAAGGGCAACATATACAAAGGTAAATACATTTGTATTCATGTTATACTTTCTGTACCTTTACCAAAATAATTTTTGTGCACTGCATTTAAATGATCTAATTTTAAATGCATCTGCTTGAAGCAGTATATTAAATCAAATTTCTTACATATCTTTTTTTTTTTTGCTTTGTTTTATGCATGATGGTGGAGACCACTTAAGTTGAAAATGTTTTTACAAGTCTTTTTTTCTTATTTTCTGTTCATAGTTATATTCTGTGGAGGCTGTGTGGTCCAGTGGTTAAAGAATATAGTTATTCATTATAAATAACAAGTTTAAGCAGGGAACGTGTTTTCATGTATTCTACAATAAAATCATTTTTGCCCAACTTTTTACCCAAATTCTGTACCTCTAATGTGTGTTAGTGATCTAGCTCTGGAGCCACACAAACCTATGCATGATGACCATCATAGTATCATGATGTTTAAGTTTGTGTTTGTTTGTTTTAAATAGTTCAGTTAGGTTGGAGCAGAGTGCTTAACACGCACTTCGTTACTGCAATATATCAGTAGGTGACGAATTTTGTATTTAGTTTATGCTGCTTTGTTGTGGTTGTTTTTCTTTGCAAAGTATATTTATGATTGTTTCAAGTATGTTGTTAAAGCTCAATTTATGACTGCTTTCTTCAGCTTTTATTCCTACACGTTCCTGTGTTGTTAAAATAATTCTACAGATGTGGAGACAGTAGCTAACGTGTATTCTTAAATTTCACAGTTTGTGCTCTTGAATTAAATAAAGATAGACAAGTGGATGTCATTTAACAATCATATCATGTTACCAATACATACTGTATGTTTTGTCTGCTGGAATTTATTGCAATTTATTAACAGGTACCACTTAGACTGTTGAAGTACTGTATTCGTCTACTGCTGTAAAATGCCTAGAAACTCATTATCACCTACTCCATCCAGAGCAGTATTTAATTTTACATATGGTTATATTCATTATAACAGCAATCAGATATACTGTGTCCGTATCCTTACTTAGTTTATTGGCATAACCGTTTTACTGTTATCATTAACTGCATTATTGGGATAAGCTTAATTTTCTATATTTTTATATTAGAATTTACGTCATATAATCTGCGTGTGTGTGTGTGTTTGAGTATTGGAATACACTTAATTTTCTATATTTTTATGATAACATTTACTCTGTATAATGTGAGCGTTTGAAAACACATTGTTACAATTATTAATTTATAAAACTTTGCGTAACTCATTTGGGTGGGGTCCTATGTTCTGAACAATTGACTTACTCCTGAGGGAACGGAGGTGATTCTGTGTAAACTCACAGCAAGAAGTTGATATGACCATATGTGGGCAAAGGTGCTGTGCAGAGAGAGAGGACAGTGAAGCACAGACCACACCCAAAAGTGCCACTATAAAGCAGGAGTGAAAACCAGAGCAATGCGCTCCATGATATTAATTGTTGGTAATAAAAAGGAATTGAGTAATGGTCTATTATTATTTAATGTTAATTCTCATAATAATGTTATAACTGTAATCTGATATGTCACGGTAGAATACTGTAATGTATGTGTTGCACATCAATTTGAGTACAAATCTGCATATATCAAAATGGAATCATTATTAAGGATAGTAAGAACAAATTATAACAAATAAATCCAATAATATTACTGCACTGTATATTGTAAGTACCACTGGATATGAGTGTGTGTGTGTCTGTGTGTGTGAGTTTGCATATTTTCTTTCCAGTAGCTTCGTTAGTTAGAACTAAAGAACATATATTTTACTTTACATTTTAAATATCAATGTGAGACTTTCCAGTTGTAATTACCTTCCTGTGAAAACTGAATTCCAGAAGCAGGAAAGCTGAATGCAAAACACAGGTACAAACCTGCCCACCCACATAAAAAAGCACTCCTGAAAAACTAAACATGGATTTTAGATGGCCTAAATATCCATACATAATCTTCTTAACTGAATGGCTGCAGGTACTGTAGAATACAAATAATCAATGGTGTGTACCATAAATCCAGCATAATTTTTGAGCACCACTGTTTTCATAACGCCTCCATTGTCATATTGATTTGACAACTTTTACTATCTGACCAATCCTGGAAGATCAAGCAAATGCTTAGAGAAGTCAATTAGCTGTCTGTTTCATAAGAAAAATCTTCCGCCAAGGAAAAGGAATAACCAAATTACATAACTTTTCTAAAGCAATTATACCAAGGCAGAGACATAATCTAGATTGTCATAGCATTTAGCTCTCCTCCCACTAGCATATAATACTGGCATTTATCTTTGAAAAGTGTGCCACTACATTTTCTGTATGTGTGTGGCATTTGTTTACATATTTCAAACTTTTTTTTTTTTTTTTTTTTTTTTTTTTCCTGAGAAGTGTGAATTGCTTTTAGGTGTGTGTAATTTGTTGTAATACTTGTGTAAATCATTTGATTGTTAGCATCACATTTTTGTTGTTTTGTTGATTTATTAGCAGCAATTAGCAATTATTTTATTTAATACAAAAAATTGAAGAAAACATATGATATATAGATATGAGGTAATAAGCTAGAAAATCTACTGTTTTGGCATGCTCTTTAATAATTAAAGCACATTTTTGGTGGCAGATTTGAGAGAATATATAACAATCTGTCTAGGTTAAAAGGATAGATCCAGTGCAAGAGAATCCCATTATCAGAGCTGCTGAAGTAGGCTTCACAGACATAATTATCATGGATGATTCAACGTGTATGGTAATTACAGTTTTAAAATAAATGGGAACATGGCAGTATGTGTCCTAAAAAAAGTCTTCTGGCAGAACAAAGATAAGTACGATTTCTGGAAACAGGTTTCTCTAATCTTTTTTTCCCCTTTCTACAGAGATACCACAGTGTTTCACTAGGGCAGTCAAAGCAGAACAGGTTCTCTCTTAATCTTTAAAACAATCCCACTGTTCCCTAGAATTCATATCTTTCGTCAGGCATTTGCATTGACATTTGCATCAAAGGCGCTAAACAATCTTCTGGGGTCTTACTGGATTGCACACCCCCAGCACTTCACGAGTACAGTGCCGAGAAAAAGTTTGTGAACCCCTTAGGATTTTCACATATTTCACATATTTCAAACATAAAATGTTATTAGATCTTAATCTAAATCCTAATAATAATAATAGATTAATAACCTGATTAAACAAATGACACAAAAGCATGATACGTTTTCAACATTTATTTATCCACAAATGATTCAACATTCAATATCCATGTGTGAAAAAGTATGTGAACCTTTAGATTCAGTAACTGGTGGCACCACCTTGAGCAGCAATGACTTCAACTAAGTGTTTCCTGTAACTGTTAGTCAGACTTTCACATTGTTTTTGAGGAATTTTGGCCCATTCCTCCTTACTGAACTGCTTCAACTCTGTGACATCTGAGGGCTTCCTTGCATGGACAGCTCGCTTCAGGTCCTGCCACAGGTCTGGACTTTGACTAGGCCATTCTAAAATGCAGAATTTCTTCTTCTGCAGTCATTCTTTTGTAGATCTGCTTGTATGTTTAGGATCATTATCTTGATGCATGACCCACTTTCGGTTCTGCTTCAGCTCACGGACGGATGACCTGACATTCACCTCTAGAATCTTCTGATACAATGCAGAATTCATGATTATGTCAATGATGACAAGCCGCCCAGGTCCTGAGGCAGCAACACAGCCCCAAACCATCACACTCCCACCACCATGCTTGACTGTTGGGATGAGGTTCTTCTGTTTGAATGCAGTGTTTGGTTTTCGACCAAACAATGTTTCTCATTGGGGCCATAAAGTTTCACCTTTGACTCGTCTGTCCAGAGAACGCTGTTCCAGAAATCTTGTGGATCATCTATGTGCTCTTTGGTGAACTTCAGACAGGCAGAAATGTTCTTTTTAGAGAGCAGTAGTTTCCTCCTGGCTATCCTTCCATGAACACCATTCTTGTTCACTCTTTTTTTCTAATAGTTAAGTCATGAACACTCACATTAGCCAAGACGAGAGTGGCCTGCAGATCCTTAGATGTTACTCTGGGGTTCTTTGTGACTTCCTTGATGATTTTCTGGTTTGTTCTTGGAGAGATTTTTTGACGATTGCTCCTGGGTAGAGTTACTGTGGTCTTTAACTTTCTCCATTTGTAGACTGTTTGACAGCGGATTGGTGGAGCTTCAAATCCTTAGAAATAGTTTTGTAACCATTTCTAGACTGATGAGCATCAATAACTGTTTTTCTCAGGTCCTCAGAGATTTATTTTGATCTTGGCATGGCGTGTTTCCACACACCTGTATGGTGAAGACCAAACTCACAAAGTTTCTGATCTTTATATAGGATGTGGCCTCCCAAACCCACCCCTGAAGATCTACCTAATTATGTAAACACCTGATTCTAATTATCCCCTTAATTGAACTAATAAAACCAGGGGTTCACTTACTGTTTCACATACCCTGAATCTTAACTACTCATTGTTTGTCTAATTCATACATCATTTTGTTTCAAAATACATGGAATTGGCTAATATAAGCCCTATTGGATATTTAAGAAAAGATTGGGTTTGATTCAAGAAGGCTATCATGGTAAAACTATTGAATTTTCATAATTATCATTGGGGTTCACAAACTTTTTCTCGGCACTGTAACTATGGACAGAAAAATGCTCTTTTGTTTCTACCTATTAAATACAGGGTCACCATTACACAGGTGCATGAAATAACAGCACGTGCAGATTTTTTTTTTGTAAATGTGGTTCTAAGCTAAACTGAAATACTCAAGAACTGAATATAGGTGGACAATTATGTTTTGTGAAGGACTTTAACAACCAGTTGAATTAACCATGCTTTTTTTCTGTGCCACGCTTTTATAAACTTGATTACCAGAATGAAGAGCCTAATATAACAGTGGCAATAATTTTGAAAAAAAGGCAACCATTCCATATGAGTGCATTGTAATGAAAAGCAAAATGAACTTTAAAATTTATTTCAGTCCACAGTTCTCAAACTGCTAGCCAGTGACATTATGTTTTATTCAAACTCATTTAGCCCTTTACTAGTACATCATCTTGATGTTTTTTCATCATTATCAGTTTGCAGTTACATTAAATCATAAGCATAGGAAGGATGTCAACAATAGTTTTGCAGTGTTAAAACTAAATGTCTGTGTTGCCATGTCTTATCTTCTCTTTCAAGCAATTATCATCAATAAAAAACACTGTGTCATAGTGTGTCAATTGTTCCTTTGCACTTTTGAGTAAATTCCTCAGGGGAATGAATTGATTATAATGATACAAACCCTGGGGCTGTCTTTTCCTGCAATGGGAAGCACAGTTAGGGTCCTCTTGGCAGGGAATCTGGAACTCAGATTCACATTAGATAAAGTCATGCCTGTCCTAGTTGGTGTCCCTATAAACAAGCAGTGGGTTAATTAATTAAACAGGATGTTATTGGCTGTTTAATCTTTGGCCGCCACGGGTTATCAGGTTTAATCAGTCATTTTAAATGGCTTTAACATCATCCTGGCATAATCAAATAGTGCACAGTGATTGTATTCACTACGGCCCTGAATATCACAACCTTTTTCACCATCTTCAGAGTGATTTTCTAATGGCTTTTGGGCATTCCCACTCTATCTGTTTTCCAAGCACTATTCAAAGATGGTCATAAAAGATGAGAACAGTCCTGAAACCCTGATGACAGTCTAAAGTTATGCCAACAAAGTGAGAAGCCAATGTTCCATTTAAGACAATGGCCTGCAAGTGCTACCTTTTTGGACTAGAGCAAGTACCATGGAAATACAGAATTCATCTTTTTTTTTTGGATGAATTTAAAGTCAACCACCCTAAAGGGGCATTGATACAGATACTAATGATATTTTCATCAACAATAAGTTAATATTCAGTGTGCAGTGTCAATTTCCATATAATAACACACCAGTCTACCTTGGTAGAGCAGAAATCACCCAGTTATTGCCATGTTATTACATGGTTACGTATGTTATATAGGAAAATGTGCAATAATGCACATAATGCTACGTAAGTTACCTTTCTTACGTAAATGCCTAATATGTATCAAATACATGAATACATTTCTATCGCTCCTGACTCTCTTACTACATTGGTGACTGTTGGTATAATTCTCTGTATATCCTTTTTTATAAACATCCTCAAATCTCAGTGTGTGAATAAACCCTCCAGAATGATTCAAAGAATGATAAAAGGATATGGAACCTTACAGTACAAATGTCATGACATTTTTATCTATTCAGCCAGCAGCCACATACCAGTACAATATATGTCATTGAAATTATTCAAAAAGCATGCATTCGCTTGACCTGTATTATCATTAATTTGCAATACAATAGGATATGGTTTACGTAAAATAAATATCCAGGAAAGCAAAGGACAATCATAAGTCACTGTCCTATGCTAGAGCAGGTTAGTGTCTTTTGAATAGTAAACGGATGTGCAATGTCTTTTTTCTTTGAGCTGTGTATCTACAGTTGTGAGCTCCCCATTCACCACTGAAGTCTTTTGTGGATCTAGTTCCAAGTTGATGAAACTGTGGCTTCTTTCACTTCTGCGTTCCCTGTATCGTGAATAGCAGGTATCTGATTACAATCTCCTGTAGTTCATAATATTGTCCATTTCACCTACTTTGAATGAAGAGAGAAATGACTTGGAAAAAAAGCCCTATTATATGGAAGATGCACACGTTAGGCTTTTCCTTTATGGAGCACCAGTCTATCTTCAGCTTTTAATTTTGTGCAGTGGTACATCACCTGCTTTTCTATCAGAAAGTTACTGTGAGATTCCTAAATGGCTGTCAAAGTGTGAAATGGCCTCAAGACAAAAGTATTCTTTGGTCTTTAAATGATGTTAATTCAGTGCAATTTGTCAGATCTAATTCGATTTCTTTCTGGTTTATAGGTACTGAAACCATGGTTGCCATTTAATGATATTGTGCCTTTACATCTGTCTTCTTGCAGCAGCAGAGAACATAGATTTCCATCTAACCCAATACATTAAAGTGATTGTTAACAATGAACTATGTAGATGCTGGGATGAAAACTCCTGGGTTTTGTTCAACTCATAAAAGAAAACATGCTTTGACTGTCAAGCACAGATATTTTTTGTCTCATTTTATGCTTGCCCACCACACACACAGTGCAAAAATATACGTTATACATATACTACAAAACACCTTCAGGGTAAATGTATTTCTCAGCATCTCAGAAAATGCTACATGCATGTTATTTTATATTTTTATTTATTTAACTGGTCATGCTTGTTGAAGAAATTGTGAATCCAATATTTGCAGAAACTACAGACTATTTAATCGTTGCCTAATGGGATACCTTACAAATGGGTATCCAGCCTCAGACATTGTGTTCTGATATTTTGAAGCTACTGTGTGGTTTCTGGATGTCTGTGAAGGCCTTAGCTAAAATTTATCTTTGTTCTTCATCTTTAATTGATATTATTAACTAATGAGTTGTTTAAATACTTCTTTTTTTAAAGTTTGTTTTAGTGATTTTTATATTTATTAACCTGTTCTAAGCTACTATTGTAGCACCCAAACTAATATACTGTACCAGCTGCACAACTTCCTAAATTTGAAGTTTCAGGCTGTTTTTTTTTTTTAAACCATGACTTTTGCATATCTGTATATCTATTATTTTCATATAATTCATAATTCATCTACTGACAACTGTGTTTTGACTAGTATCTGAAGAACAATGTGTTGTCTGTGTTTGCCATCAGTAACACTGTGGGAAATTTGTTTCACAGAAGTAGTATGTCCTCTATAAGAAGCATTAAACGTCATTAATGGTCCGCTTAGTGCTAATTACAAATGGACTAGATAAAGCAACCACATACCACAACCACTTATCATGTGGCTTAACACAACACACTAAATATTTGCAAGAAAAACAACTGCAAGCTGTCTGTTGGACTTAGGTAGTGGATAAAGCATCCTTTTGTATAGACTGAGACATTATCAGTATAACCAAAAGGGCCCCGACGGTTTCAA
This sequence comes from Polyodon spathula, assembly GCF_017654505.1. Taxonomy (NCBI): domain Eukaryota; kingdom Metazoa; phylum Chordata; class Actinopteri; order Acipenseriformes; family Polyodontidae; genus Polyodon; species Polyodon spathula. Next base: position 74,147,143 of record NC_054534.1, read on the forward strand.
AGAAGTTGTTACTCCTTACGGTTACGTAAGGAATGCACATGCCAAAGTAAAATTTTAACGAAATTGAATGAATTCGGTGAATTAAATTTTTATTAAACATTATTTAGTAGTAATATATTTATTTTATTTTTTATATATATATATATATATATATATATATATATATATATATATATATATATACACATGCTCAAACAAAACCATAAAACATTAAGAAAATAGCTCACTGAGATACAATCAACCAAATCTGGTTTTAATGGGCTACTGTTGCAATTGTATTTTTGAGATGGAATCAAATGAGAAGAAACAACATCTGTGATCAACAAACTTGTTAAGCCTTGGAAACCAGCATGTTCATAGCAGGATTTGAAAGGTGTTATTTTGCTTATTTTAAAGATTACTACTTATGATAGCTTGAATGCCAGTTCCTGCAGCTAAATACATTTATACTTCTAACTTTAAACACTCATTAGATATACTATATCACATCTTGTTTTGTTTTAGAGCTACAATATAAATACTTAGAGAAAGCTTTTAACTAAAGTAATTATGTATGTATTTGAATCTGTTTCCAAGTATAAATCATATCAGGATCATAGTGCCCATTGATAAAACCTTGGGACTCATGTTTATGCTAGAGCAAGAGTCAACACAAACGGTAATACCATATACAAGGCTCTCACAGGGACTCTGGGCAGATGGCAAGGAGTCACATTTTTCTTTTTTAATTTTGCATTAATCATGATAAGGATAATAATTTATCTTACATACAAAAGCATTCAAGTTTCTAGAAATATTGTAGAAATATATTAAGAGGGACCCATCCACGATCGTATCATTTTTTTTTTTTAAATCTATGCACCAAATTATTTGCAGTTTATAAATTCACGAGAACACAGTAAACCAAAATGTGCATGTAGTCATTACAGGCAGTATGAGAAAGAAATAAAGATGCTGTGTCAACATTATACCCAAGAGAATATGCCAATTGAAACAAAAGTTAGTTTGCTGCATATGTTTATATATAGGCTTTTTAAAACCGAATATATTATAATAAATCGTTAAATGCCCTTTTTTTAATTTAAAAACGAAATACTATTGAGACAAAAAAACAAAGCAATATGGTAATGTACTTGTGGCAGGAAATGGCGTTGCGGTGATGTCAGACCAGAAGAAAGCACACACAAGTCAGGTAGCTGCAGTTTACAAAATACGTGGCGTGCGCCGTTTTTATTTAATAACAAAAATAAATAAAAATGTTTAAACAAAAATAAACACTGCTCACAGAGTAAAATAAAAGGTTTGAAATAAAACAAAACACGAACACAAAATACAAACAGACCAAAGGTGAGGCTGGGCAACTGCCTTCACTGATCCTTATTTATTTTAATATGCTCTCGCTCTCGAGTTCCTCCTCCGAACACCCACCCAGAGCAGGGAGAGCTGCAGGCTTAAATACAGTGGCCGAGGGGTTTAACTAGTTCGTAAGTAATCTATTATCCCTCAGCAACAATCTTCACGAGTTCATTAACATGTGTGACTGCCGGCTAGTTTATCAATGCACTAGCCGACAGCCACACATTCACAGAGGTTTTTGAATAAAATACAGAACAAAACAAAAACGCACAGTTCGCGTCATCTATAAGTACACAAAATAAACAAATACAATAAATCTTAATACATAAATAACACAGGGGTGGAGGGGGACACCCCGTTCTAAAAATAAACAAACAAAATACATTTAAGCAGGGCATTCCTGCCGCTCTGCTACAGTACTGTATAGCAATTATCATTTAAAAGTATTTTAAACACTTCAACATGAATACCAATTTACACAGACAAACCCTTATTGTGATGTGACTCCATCGCATCTGTTCTTCACAGTCCTATTGAGGACTATATATAAGCATATCATTTACTATTTTGCTACTCCTTGAACCTGCATCAAAATTTGATCTACAAGGAGTCATTTTATTATTTGTGATTTTCCTTCATCACATAGTTTTGTAGAAATACCCTTTTTGACATGTATGTTGGGATATATGAGTATTGATCCCAATCAACCTAAAATCTTATACCGTCATTCTAAATTGCCCAATATTGTTTCCATATTAAATCACCTCTGAAACTATACCCTTTGTTTTATATCTTCAGATGCAGAGTTTAGGTTATTTTGAAACTAACTGGGTATTTATTTATGAATCCATTTATTAATGTAATCATTAATTCATTCATAATATTCTATTGATTAATGCAGGCATTTCTGCACAGGATTTCCGTTACTCTTCCTATATGCCAAACCAAATCTATATCTACACTTTTTTTGTCTAATAAGCAACTCAGAATTCATGGTTTATAACATGTGCCTTCCATTAAATAATGACGGCATTATGTATTTTTCAGACAGTATATTAAGGACAATAAAAGGCATTCCACATAAAAGCTTGAGTGAACAGAATGAAATACTTTTTTTGTCGGTATAGAAATAATAAAGAAAAATATCAGGCTGTTATTTTTTTTCCTAAAGAAAACACCTGACATCTGTGGAATCACACCATGCATTTCTTTTGATTTGTCAAGAGCATTTACTACTTGTCACAGCCAAGAAGGTCAAGTGGCAAAAACCATGAAATATATCTTTCGGTAACAGCCCTTGACTTCAACTGGAAAGTCAAATCTCGCCCATATTTTTAAGATAAATGGATTTTGGCAGGGACTCAGGTAGTCATTTCTCTCTTCAGTGCTTCTGCTTGGTAACTTGAGCGTAAGCAATGTTGAGAGGCTGTATCTGTTGGTATACAGACTGGAGTCATTTGTTTTGCGCTGCTCTCATTATATTTGTATCACCAAGTGTAACACAGCAGGGAGGGGGTTAATATCCTCACTGCATAAAACATGTGCATATGCACGTTTTGTTTAATTATTTAATTATTTTATTGTTAATTATCCCCTGCTCCTGGAAGTAATTGTAAATTAGAACCAGGTGCAGGGTATTTAAGAGGTGCAGTCAGTCTGCACGAGACAGCTGACTAGAAGGAAGCAGGAGGTGTACCCTGCTTATGAGTTGTCACTGAAAGGAAATTGTGTATTCCTTTTGTTTTGGTAAACTGTGTTTTTAGCTGGTAAACACCTTAGCTGTCCAGTTTATTTAGACAAGGGTCCTGAAAAGTGTTTAGTTAGAGCTCAAAACGGAGCTAGGTGTTTTCTTTATTTGTTTTGTTTATTAAATATGGCGGGTCAGCGCCTTAAACTCATTTTCTGTGTCCTGGGTCACTGTATTATAGGGGCAAACAAACGACCATGAATGTGGCCGGTTACACATGAAAATGCACTTGCATCTTCAGGATTCAATTGGACAAATCCTTGCATAATGTACATAGGGGTGGGAATTTTCTGTCTATAAACGATATTCCATCTTAGATTTTTTGGGGGGAACTGAGAAAAGATATGAGGGGCATTTCTTGATGTTACTGTACTGATTGGGGCATGTTAAATCATTTTATTTGTACTTGTATAATGTGCCACTAGGTGGAGAACATCATTACCATTACTATTCAGTGTCATTGAGCGCCCTTTTCAGTATTCAGTACCTACATGTTCGTTGACTGCATCGCTGTCTATGCGGGCTTGTATTTGTAATTTTGCTGAAGTGAAGTGTTGACATGCCGTTGTTTTTTTTAACAATAAAGTTGACACACACGTAAAGCGAGTTGCAGAGGACAAAGAAGAGCTCAGTAAATTTCACATGTTAAGGAAGTGTGGAACATAAAAAAACCCAGATGGGTTGGCAAAGGCTTAAAAACAGAATTATGCAATGCTTTAAAGACTACTTACTCAGGTAGACCTTTTCTAGTGTCCCTTTGTGACATGATGGCTTGTGTGGTGACGTCAGGGCAGGAAATAATGGACACAAAATGGTGCAGTGAATGCGCTGTTCCGCCGGTTTATTATAAATAAATGATTTAAACAAAATAGAACACTCAAAATAAACGGCACGGTGGCCAAAACAAGCAAACATTGGACAAACCTACACAAGTATTGTGCGGGTCCTCCCACACAAGTTGCAATTGTTATTCTTTTAAGCTTGTAATTTTTCTCTCTCTCTCTACTGACTCTTATGCAGCTATGCTGAGACTCGATTGCTCATCAGTCATTCAACTGAATCTCAGCACAGTCTGCACGTCAACTACTTTGTGCACTCCCATGCCTAAATACAAATATACATTTTAAATCAATTGTGATACCGAGCCCACATTATACCCCCTGCACCAATACATACACACCAACAATAACACACCACATAAAACATAACAAAAAGATACACACAGGGGAGGGGCACCCCGCCACACACGTATTTGTTTTCTATGTTTTAACATCATTGGTGCAATATTACTGTCAGCAGTCCCAGATGAAAGAACATGGTAAAATAAAAAACAGCAAAAAAAAAAAAAAACAAACAAACAAAAAAACATTTTTTAAACACAGCAGTGACTGTACAATCCCACCAAGATTATTAATCACATTATTACAGTCTTGTGTAACTAGAGCTGCGGTTGGTCAGGGAGGCATTAATATTAACATACACTAATAGCACTGTCTACTGGCACAATTTTGCCTGCGTCACAGTCAAAATAATGTAAAGGATTATGCAGTACATGAATATCTCTGCCTATACGTTTTTTCACATAGGACTAAGTTTGGCATTTATTAAATGGGAATCAGAGTTATAGTGCAATTTAAATATAATATTTATGCCTGTTGTAATAAGGGTCTGGCATGTAAATTTCTACATGTTTTCAAATAAAATAAATGTATTTTTCCCTTGCTGAAACAGTATGTTTATAACTTTTGTTTATAGTATTGTTAAGTGGCTTAAATTTTTCCAGTGTGGCTAAAAAAATGTTAAGTTACTTTAGCCACAGTGTCTAACTAAATGAAAGTCTTAGAGGGAACGTAGTACTGTTGTTTTTTATACACAAATAAGCTTACTTGATTTGAAAAATGTCATGAACGATACAAGCAACTTCTTACACTACTTGGTTTGATTAGATGAGCAGTACACAACAAAATATGAACGCTGAACATTAATTTCAACAAAGAACAACGACACCTTTTTAATGAAAAAAATATTGTAGCCTACTTCAATAGGAACATTAGCCTTCAATATTATATTAAACTAAAACAATAAAAAATAATAACGACCTGGTTCTCTCTTGACTTTTTCAATGAATATAATTTAATTAATAGAGAATCAAAAAGCGTGTAACCAGGAGGTACGTGGTTCAAATCCCAGCTCAGCCACTGACTCATTGTGTGACCCAGAGAAGGTTACTTAACCTCCTTGTGCTCCGTCTTTCGGGTGAGGCGTTGTTGTAAGTGACTCTGCAGCTGATGCATAGTTCACACACCCTAGTCTCGTATCTTGTAAAGTGCTTTGTGATGGTGGTCCACTATGAAAGGTGCTATATACAAAATAAAGAACAAAACATACTAAGATAACAACGATATCTAGCCTAAATTCAATTAATCGTTTTTGTAATTGACCAGCAGCTTCTGTTCCATACACATCGTAGATTATAGTGCGGACCGTGGGTCAAACCAATGTTCATGTTGGGGTGCTTATTATTTATTTTTTTTAATCAATGTCGTTCTTCTGGAGTATTTTTTTTAACCATTTTAATGCAAAACCATAACTAAACATGTATACAGGCTTTTTTTTTTGTATTTATTATTTGTCCTGTGGTTGCCTTCGATTAATTTTTCAGCACGTACTACTATATGATGTAGAATATATGAACTTAAACATCTAACACAAGTACGTACAATACTCTTTCAAATAAACGTGTTATTATTTTGAATGTTCGCTTCTTAAGGAGAGTATTTTTGTCATTGCTTGCGCCCCGGCACATCTTTCTTTACAAATTAAGCACTGGTCAGAACTAATGACTCAAAGTGACTCGAGCCAGATTGCTGACTCGACTCAAGCAGTTTAGTGACTCTACTCGAGCTTGGCATGTCAAAGACTCGACTCGAATTGAGTCCCAATTTTGGTGAGTTGTTACAACTCGTTCTGGTTCCTACAACTGTTTAAATAACATACCTGTAATTGTTCTTTTCATTCTTAACATCCTGACACCATTTTACACAAAATGTTTCAAAGCTCTTTTCAAAATGTCCGCTCCAGTGCACTGGGCTTTTAGATGTGTCCTCTAAATCACTGCAGGAAAAGCGATAAAAAAATAAATTAAAAAAACATAAGAAGTGCTGTGGCTTTTCTGTTCCATACCACATCACGGATCGTTATTGCTTACCTGTGTGACAATGTGGGCAATAATCCTTACACTACCAGTGCACTAGAGCGGCCATTTTGAAAAGAGGTTTGAACAGACTTTAAAAAGTTGTCAGGATGTTAACAGTGAAAAGAAAAATATTAATAATTTGTTGCAACACATGGGGATGTGTAATGATATGATTTTTGGAACCCTGCTACTTACTCTTTATAAGAGGATACTTCTCTGATAGGGCTCCAAACACCAAATTGACAGACGTGCAGCAGCGCTGTCTATTAAAATGTTATTTATTTGTTTGTTTTTTGTCTGTAAAACAGATTTAAACCAGTAAAATCATGGTCAGTTACCATTATTGAAAGGAACAGAAACATTTTGGTTTCTTAGCACATTTGATTTTCAAAAGCATACTAAGGCCAATATAGGAAAAAAGTGCATCCTGGAGTCCTCAAAATATGGATGTACAAGATTTAGACAAGCAAAATGAATGCTTAAAGATTATGCCCAATACACATTATACGCAATCTCTTCATGAGTCTGCTGAAAAACATCTGGTAACAACTGATAATAAAACCATCTGCCCTTTTATATGATTCCTACAATTTCAATGGAACTGCTTTTTTTAGTGCAAGATTAAAAATAATAAACAGATGTCACGCCAATTATTGGCAATAAAACAATAAAAAAAAAAAAAAATCTTACTATTAACCCTTTCAGTTTCAGAATGACACATTACTTCAGGGCCAAAAAACATTTACCATAACATCTTGGTCACTTCTTGGGAGCTATTTAACACTTATTGCTGTTAAATCTTAAATGTTGGTTTAATCAGACTATGGAGTCCTTGGCTTATCAGGCTGTTATGTGTCTAATTCAAACCATTTTTATTTCTATAGCCTGAGGCATTCTGTAAACATCTCTGCCGATTTATTTTTGAGCTCAGAATACCTAGATAAATAAACACAAATGTTGGCAATGCAAAGTATGTGTATGTGTATTAGGCACAATCATGGCACCATTTAAAAAAAAAAAAAAAAAAAAAAAAAATCTAAGACATGATTGAATATTTTTCTATCTTCATTTTGGAGATATGTTTCATTAAATAGAGGGTGTTTCTCGAGTTACCTGAGGACTGTTTGAGTGGTCTGGGCCAGCTGTCAAAAAATATCAAAAATCTAATGGGGCTTAAGCCTAATTAAACACAATATGTCATTATTTGTCCTTGATTCCCTTAGCTGAACCTCCAGCATTTTCTAATTCTTAAAAAAAAGCAACACTAGCTATTTGAGGGCAAATTAAGGGTTCATTCAACTCACATCAATTTATGTTTATTAGATCTGCTGTTCAAAAAGATTTATTCCCTGGATTTCCTAGGACACATATCCATTCAGTGCAGGATTCATCTTAAAGTAATCTTGGATTAGGAAGTCGATTCAATAAATAAGTGCAGATTAAACATTGGTTTTGTAATTTATTTCACATATTCATTACATTTTCTTTAAAACAAAACAACAAGCATAATCTTGTTTTTATATATTTATTTTTTGAGTGTTTTTAAATTGAAACAATTACCAAACTGATGTAAGACAACACCACCCCACCCAAAACAAAACAAAAATAAACAATACAAAAACATGACTGCCTTTCTTCTCAATTGAAAAAAGAAGATATAGAAAACAACACATGCAGTACAGTACTCATAAAGCAATGCAGGTGTGCTGACTCTTCTTCTTTGGTTTTACAAACAGTAACAATTAATCAAAATTGCAGGATGTAAGTGAGACTCAACAGAGTATAAAATCAAGTACAAGTGTTCAATCAGTATCTTCAACCCCACACTCCACACACTTCATCTAATCTTTTCAGCCCCCAGCGGTTTTGCTGAGATCATGTGCAGGACATTTTAATGTTTTTTCCTGATGGGGGCTCAGACATTTAACATCTGCTAGGGCATCTGCCTACAACTTTGTTACAGTATGTTAACTAATAGAAATAAAATAAGGTATGTCCGGGGGATATTGGTGCATCCAGCAACTCTGCCTTGTCTTTGTCCAGGACCCTCGCTTGGGACAGCCAAAGCTGCCTGCGAGCTACCACGAGGCTTGCCAGGCTCTGGCCAAGGGCTTGACCTCGGAAGCCTGATATCTGGAGCAGCATGCCTGAAACTAGGCACAGCTCTGAAGCTACCGGTTCAGGAGGGGCGCAGACTGCAGTATGCCATCCATATACGCAGTAAAGAGGCCTGCCGTGTTGGCCAGGCGCATGACTTTGCTTCCACTGCATATGCCCTTTTCAGGTCTTTCTCCATTTCAATTCAAACTTTCCTCAGCAACACAATGTGACTGTACAAAGGGAACGTCCAAAATAACGCCAGACAATATTTCAACATTAGATAATTCAGAAACTGATAGGGAGATGGAATTTGTGACCGAATTTGACTTTCCCACTCAACAGTGTGCATGTGTTGTGTCAGGAAATGCAAACAAAATCCACATATAAAGGACGAAAAAATGCAATTTTTATTTTTTAGGTCGGATCATCCTCAAAGACCTCATTCTGAAAGGTAATACATCGTTTCCAAATCTCATTTGCTAGTTTATTTGATACGTGTCCAATCTGCAAACATTCCGAATAAGCTGGAGCTACAGTATATCTTAGACTTTGGGGACGTACAGTACTGTGCAAAAGTTTTAGGCAGGTGTGAAAAAATGCTGTAAAGTAAGAATGCTTTCAAAAATAGACATGTTAATAGATTATATTTATCAATTAACTAAATGCAAAGTGAGTGAACAAAAGAAAAATCTAAATCAAATCCATATTTGGTGTGACCACCCTTTGCCTTCAAAACAACATCAATTCTTCTAGATACACTTGCACAAAATCAGGGATTTTGTAGGCATATAGTCAGGTGTATGATTAAACAATTATACCAAACAGGTGCTAATGATCACCAATTCAATATGTAGGTTGAAACACAATCATTAACTGAAACAGAAACAGCTGTGTAGAAGGAATAAAACTGGGTGAGGAACAGCCAAACTCAGCTAACAAGGTGAGGTTGCTGAAGACAGTTTACTGTCAAAAGTCATACATCATGGCAAGACTGAGCACAGCAACAAGACACAAGGTAGTTATACTGCATCAGCAAGGTCTCTCCCAGGCAGAAATCTCAAGGCAGACAGGGGTTTCCAGATGTGCTGTCCAAGCTCTTTTGAAGAAGCACAAAGAAACGGGCAACGTTGAGGACCGTGGATGCTGTGGTCGGCCAAGGAAACTTCCCTTCGCAATCGGAAGATGTCCAGCAGTGCCATCAGCTCAGAATTGGCAGAAAACAGTGGGACCCTGGTACACCCATCTACTGTCTGCAGAAATCTGGTCAGAAGTGGCCTTCATGGAAGACTTGCGGCCAAAAAGCCATACCTCCGACGTGGAAACAAGGCCAAGCCACTCAATTATGCATGAAAACACAGGAACTGGGGTGCAGAAAAATGGCAGCAGGTCCTCTGGACTGATGAGTCAAAATTTGAAATATTTGGCTGTAGCAGAAGGCAGTTTGTTCACCGAAGGGCTGGACATTGGTACACGAATGAGTGTCTGCAGACAACAGTGAAGCATGGTGGAGGTTCCTTGCAAGTTTGGGGCTGCATTTCTGCAAATGGAGTTTGGGATTTGGTCAGAATTAATGGTCTCCTCAATGCTGAGAAGTACAGGCAGATACTTATCCATCATGCAATACCATCAGGGAGGCATCTGACTGGCCCCAAATTTATTCTGCAGCATGACAACAACCCCAAACATACAGCGAAAGTCATTAAGAACTATCTTCAGCGTAAAGAACAAGGAGTCCTGGAAGTGATGGTATGGCCCCCACAGAGCCCTGGTCTCAACATCATAGAGTCTGTCTGGGATTACATGAAGAGAGAGAAGCAACTGAGGCTGCCTAAATCCACAGAAGAACTGTGGTTAGTTCTCCAAGATGTTTGGGCCAATCTACCTGCCGCGTTCCTTCAAAAACTGTGTGCAAGTGTACCTAGAAGAATTGATGCTGTTTTGAAGGCAAAGGGTGGTCACACCAAATATTGATTTGATGTAGATTTTTCTTCTGTTCACTCACTTTGCATTTTGTTAATTGATAAATATACTCTATTAACATGTCTATTTTTGAAAGCATTCTTACTTTACAGCATTTTTTCACACCTGCCTAAAACTTTTGCACAGTACTGTATATTGCAATAACACAGTGTTGCTATAATTGTGGGTAGGTCCCTGCTTTAGTTAGAAATGAGAACAACTCTGTCTTGGTTTTCTCTTACCCGCAACCACTTACACAGCACAAGGGTTGTTTTTTTGTTGTTGTTTTGTTTTAATTGAATTTAGCATTAATCATAATAATATATCAAAACACAACATGCGAACAAAACATGTACAATGTGAAAGATGTCTACTACACAAAATGAAAACAGGTACAAGTTCCTTCCATATGGAAAATTAGACAGACCATGTTTGTCGCACAGGCTAGTGTGTTTCCACGCTGAGGTAATATAGCTTACATAATGCTTCACTGGGCACGCTTCGGTACATCTGACAGTTCTCGCGGTGGTGCTCCACAAAAATGATTTTGGACATTAGCAGTGCAGCATTATGCAAATGTTTGGATGAATACAGATTATTATATAATGATCCAATACATTCAGAACAGCAAGGTGGGATAGTTTATGTTTTATTTTTCATGTAGTGCTGATGTACCCTTTAAGCCATGAGCTAAAATTGGACTAGCTTTTCATTACTTTACTGCCCTCCCAAGAACAACAACTAGAGTTCTGCAAACCATAAGTGCCTAAACATCAGAACAGACAGTTACTTCAGGATAAAGCGTGACAAAGCTTCATGCTTCTGATTTTCAATAGCAAAGAACAACTCTTTGTTACACACTGAAATGTATTTCAAGAACCAAAACATTTGAACACCAGTTAAAAGAATGAACTGATTTCAAATGTAATTTAAGAATTAATTTCCAGCACAAGACCAAGGCGAGAGAGAAAGTAAAAACAAGCAAACATTTTCTTTACCCTGAGTTCGCAGGTTTGAAAATCAGTGGAACATTCTCTACCCTGAGACCTGCAGAGAGAGAAAAATAAACAAACTATTACTGTACATCAGTACTCAAAAGATATAGGTCTACATTAAACTGTATACAGGGTGATTAGAAAGTATGTTTACCACATCAACCCACCATATCATATGTGGTAAACTTACCTTCAAATTACCCTTTATAATCATAACTACAATGAATAACATGCAATACAATAAGTAATAGAAGTGTGCATTAGTGAAAAAATCAATGTGCTCCAACACAGACTTAAAACCCCCAGATACAGCATACTCCCTACATCACAGCATTTACAAATATTTGGTTTACTTCAAAATCTATAGCATTTCTATTAGTCAAGCAAGTAATACATAATTCCAGTTACTGCTTTGTTTTTCATATATTTATGTTAATGATGAGCAGTTATAAAAACAGTTAATGTAAATATAAATTTTTAAAAAATGAGCTGTATTGGTGAGTACCCACTTAAAAGCCACCATGCAATCTACATGAAGTAAATAACATATATATTGACAAAGTATTTTTGTACATGATAAACAAATATTGAATGTGTTTATGCACCATCACTTTGGCACAGCCTAGGAGTAATGCATACAGCAAGGTCCGTCCACTACAACATGTTGTACATGTCATGTTCGAATTCTTTTTACAATTGTCGAGTAAAACGTTTGCCACAATTTAGAACCAAGAGTGGGAAATGTCGTATATCTCTTACAGGGGATTAGATCTAGAAATTTAGTGAAACATCTTTCTAAGTGTGCAATATCGTTTACATGTAAAAAAAACCAAATAAACAAAATCGTCGTTAAGACTTTTAACATGACTCTCGCGTGGAACAAGTATATAAAGTGACAACGGATAGACGCATCTGGTCGAAAGGGTGAAGTTGTCCAGTGTACTTGCTTGCGTCTCTGTGACTTTTGTGAGCTCAGGGGCCTCTTCATCCTCAACACAAACCCCGGAGAAAGCTTTTATAAGAATGTATACATGTAGCAGGCAGTCTTATGTGATGCACTAGTGTTATGGATTCTGACCGATGTCGATGAGATGAAATGACGTTTAACCCTTTCCTGCCTAAATAGAATAACCATTTATGGGGCATTAATGACCATATTGTGTTTTAGCGCTTGTAATTGGTGACCTTAAATCAAAAACAAAAACCTTATATATCCATAGAAAGGCCTTACATAGCTGTTTCCAATTATATCATGTATTAAGCTACTAATAACCAAACGAGCAAGATGGGCCGAACGGCCTCCTCTTGTTTGTAAACTTTCTTATGTGTGTTGTATGTGTGTATTTATATATATATATATATATATATATATATATATATATATATATGTGTGTGTGTGTGGGTGTGGTGTATATATATATACATATATGTATATGTATACAAACATATACATATATTTAGGTGTTGTTTTATGTAATGCAATGTATATATGCAAATACATTATATAATACGTGTATATATATATATATATATATATATATATATATATATATATATATATATATAATATATTTTTATGACGGTTAAAGTTGGGGAAAGACTCTGTATCTTTCATAGAAAAACATTAGGCCATTACAATTGCGAAATTTTAGGATAAAAAAAAAAAAAAAAAAAAAAAAAATCAGATTTCAGATCTCTTCTACCACTGAAGAGCTACAAGAGCAATGGTCAGAATGATAAAACTGTCCTTTTCACACGCACTGTCAGCTATTTTATGGAAGTAGTTCAGACTAAGCAAAATATCACAAAGTACAATGCCAAATCATATGTAAAACCTTTCAACCATGAAATATATTAATACATACAAGTAAACAATGCAGTTGTTTTTATTAAATTATTCAATAATTTTGCACTATGAAGAGAAAAATCATATTTATATACAAGCATTATAGAATTCAATATAATCATGAATAGCAAATAAAAAAAAAAGGTTTAGGTTTATTCCAAATAACCAACTGTACATCACAACACCAACTGTTGACATCTCTTGCAGTCAGTGACACCAGAAGGGTCTTCCCAGTAATTGCCATATTCAGTATAAATACATTCCTGACCCTTAGTCACCAACCAAATTTAAATTAGAGACAAATTCACATGTGTAGACATCTATTAACAAATATATTTATGTTTTATATATATATATATATATATATATATATATATATATATATATATATATATATATATATATATATATAAAACAGAGTCTCGGTTGACTAAAAGACAAACCAAAGTCCACTTTTGTTGTTTGCAGAGACTGGGTGGGTCGCACACTCAAGGTGGCTCAATTGTATCCTTAATTCATTTTAGACTTGATGTTCAAGAAAGTAAAAAGCAAGAGGCAATGTTTTACATCTAAAAAAACAATTATTGTCTAAACACATTGTGTTTGATGTGTTTCGTGTTTTTAACAGTAAATAATTGTTTTTTAGATGTAAAAGATTGGCAGAAGGCACAGGTGTTGTCGTCCATGAAATCAGCAGTACGAAGGTCACTCTTGAAATCAGGACTTAAAGGATGTGTTGCAGTAAGAATTCCTCTGTTAAGAAAGGGGAACAAGACTAAAAGGCTAAAATATGCACAAGAACACAGAAATTGGACTATGAAACAATGGTCAAGCGAGCTTTGGACCATTGATGGTAGGACAATGACACCTGTGCCTTCTGCCAGTTCTGTTGTCAATTCAATGCTTGTCTTCCTTCTTTTCCTTAAAACTATTATCTTCAAGTATTGCTTATCTTTGTTTTACAGCCTTTTGGGTCTTCCAGTCCTGGGTTTGTCAATTAGATGTTTCTGTGTTCTTGTTGATTATGCTTTGGATACAACACCTTGAAAATCAAGTGATGTGAGCTATTTCATTCAATGTTTTTCTTTCTTTATGCAAGTCAAGGTTGTTATAATAGTAGAAAACAGTAGTGGAGGCTTTGAGTAAATTGTTGATGCTCATAATGCTTCAGAGTAGAAAAATGCAACATGTCTGATACTTTTGCATAGCAGTGTGTGTGTGTGTGTGTGTGTGTATATATATATATATATATATATACACACACACACACACACACACACACACACACACACACACACACAGTATATAAAATAATAGTTTTATGTCGAGCAACTTTGAATTAATCAGGTTGGAAATCAGGAGATTAGATCCTGTTATTCACTGTGAAAATTCCCATTTCTGAAATTATACTGTAAATGTCAAATCAAATCAAAGTTAATTTACATAGCACCCTTCATACAGATGTATCTCAAAGAACTTTACAGGGCAAAAATACTCACATTTATAAAAGCAAAACAAACAAAAACAAAAAAAGTATATATATATATATATATATATATATATATATAGATATATATATATATATATATATATATATATATGCCAGCCCTAACAAATATGGAGTCTCAGCTTCCCTCACATGTGTTGGTAACTCGAGCCAAAGTTTGGGGCTCAATAACAAAAGGCCCTTCCTCCCCATTTAACATACTTTATATTAGGGATTCACATATTCAGGGATCTAAGGTTACGATTAGAGAGATATGGGGTAATATACACATGTTTTATCACTTAAAAATAAATACAGCACATGTTTGCCTTATTGACACACTACCTGTTACACTGCATTTAGGAACCTGGCAGCTGATTTTGTTTGCTTCTGGTAAATGATTGAAGACATTGCATAGACAAATAATAAAACTGATAAAAAAAAAAAAAAAAAAAAACATGGCCCAAAACTTTTTTTGAACATTGGCTTTTCAAAGCGCCAAATGTGTTGTCTTCAGCCCATTCCAATAATCAGGCCTGTCAAATTATATTTACCATTACAAACAAACAAATTATATAAAACTCTTTAGCAACAAGCAGTCAATTATATTACAATTTTCTGTTCAATCAAATCATTTATTTTGCAAGTCACTGAATCATGTGAAGCAGGAAAGTGCAACCATCCTTAGCATTTTACAACTGGATTAATTAAGTAAGTAACTACCTGAAAGAAAGTCTATAATAAAGTCATGGATTACTTTAGCACACTAGCTATAATTAAGCCAAATATATAGGATATTTTATATATATATATATATATATATATATATATATATATATATATATATATATATATATATATATATACACACACACACACACACACACACACACACACACACACACAGTATTCATGAAAAGTCTAAATTTTTGGGAATGTAAATCACCCAAAACACCTGAGTTTTTTGGACCCTTGAGGCAAAATATTTAATTATGTCTTAATTATTTATCTTCAAGATGAAAGCTCACATTCAAATTTCGAAGGAAAAAACTAGTACATAGCAAACTGATAAAAAGTTAATAATAATAATAAATAATAATAATAATAATAATAAATAATAATAATCCCTGACTGACTTTTAAGCTTTTTGCAGCCTGAGGTGAGCTGCATCAGATGTCGATGTAGGGCAGGAACAGAGAAGAAACAGCTGCATGTGATAATTGCTTCGGGTCCCAATAGGACAGTCTGATGTAAAACTAAAAAACAGCAAGTTAGCATTAACTTGTTTACTCTCAAATGGTACCTTAGAGTTTAACATTGTACTGTAGGAAAGAATACAAATATACATTGACACAATTGCAACATGCCGTGTCATGTGATGCACTGCCTTTATGGATTCTGACCCCTATTGCTTTATAAAGGGCTAGTCACACTACAGCGTTTATTTGCGGTGTTTTTCTTTGTGAAAAATCGAACCTGTGTAATTTAATGTAACCTTTCACACTTGATTGTAATCACTGAGAAACGCTGCTCAAAAAAATCTAAAAAGGTTTTTTGATTTCTGGACAAAAAACGCTGCGATTTCCAGAGTCCTTCAACATTTTGAGGCAGTATGGATCGGGTACAGGCTGCCGCAATTGTATTGTTCCGAAGAAGGAGAGAAATCAGAAGAATATGGGCTCACCCAATAAATCTGCAATGGGAAACCCTAGAGGAGTACCGCCGACTCCTCATCATCATGTGACCAGTCATCTCCAAGCAAAACACTTGTCTTTGGAAATCCATCGACCCTGAAGAACGGATGACAATGTGTCTGAGGTAAAATAGTTTTTAATTAACTGAGTAGGTGTCAAACTATTTTCTATATGCTGTGTTTTGTTTTTATATTGTTTGTTTTATTTCTATTTTAATTACTGGATGTTATGTAAAAACATTCTGTTGATATATTTCACGAAGCACAATGTAGGCACTGCTAGGTTTATTAACGTACATTGATCTGCTGCTGTTGTTACTTATTAGCTAGCTTAAGTATTTGTAGGTTATTGTTATGCACACAAGCACTCAAATTGAGTGAAAAACATTGTTCAAACTAAATTAGAAGTACAGACAGACTACCAAAAGTTTGGCGTTTTGATCTTTTTTTCTTTCAGATACCTTGTTACTGGCGACTCCTTCACAGCAACAACATACAGTTACAGAATGGGTATTTCAACTGTGCACGGCATAGGGTTAGAAACATATGAAGCATTATAGTACTGCCTCATACCTAGCTGTATGGCTTTGCCTGATGCAGATACGTGGAGCACAATAGCGGAGGACTTTAGAATCAAATGAAACTATCCAAACTGCATAGGTGCGATCGATGGCAAACATGTAATAATCCAGGCCCCTGCCAATTCAGGGAGTTTATTCTTTAATTACAAACCAATGTTTTCACTGGTTTTATTGGCTGTTGTCGATACCAAGTTTATTTTAGTTGACATTGGTGCCTACGATTCTAATAGTGATGATGGCATATTTGCGAGCAGTAGCTTTGGGAAAAGGTTAATTAAAGAAACCCTTACGTTACCCAAGCGAAAAATACTCTTTGACTTTGAGATTGTGTACAGGTGCAGGAGTGATGCAGTGCACAATGAACAGACAGATTTGTAATCCAGTTGGAAAAGGGGTTTTATTTATTATAATCCTGGTCTGGTGACCAAAGAATAACTCCAGGCAATACACAACAATGTGTAATGCACTGGAAACAAACACACGGGTTGCAGTCCCAAATAATAAACACACGTATCTTCCCCACAATGTACAAACACGGTCACCAGCCCTGGGTGCATGCTGCAGTGCTTGTGGTGGGTGATACAAGTTTATTTGTGACAGAAGTGAAGTGCTGTTCCGAGTTTTGTACTGGCCCTTGGCAACAGTTCCGGAACTTGTTAGCCGTCTAAAAATAACAAGAAAACAATTATAGATTGTACTGTCAGAGTGGGTCATAATATCATTCTGTGTATGAAAGTAACAGAATTGAGATATACAGAGTGTTTTCATGAGTTCTGGTCACAAACTCCCCCACTGACAAAGAATGCTTTTAAAAAGAGTCATAAACTAACTGCTGAACAAATGGCTTAGCTTTACGATCGCTGAATGACTCCATCGGCGCCTCAACCCAGACAGTTTTGGGTGCTTTGACAGCTAAGACAGGAACCTGTCCATCAAATAAATCCAGCCGACAGGGGTGAAATAGCGGACCAACTGAGAACAAGGGACCGCATTGGAATGAAAACAACCAATGAAAAACATTCCACGTGGACTCAGGCACCGGCCAAAATAACCATAACGGGATGAAGAGTGCACATATTGGTGGAGGAATTGCTGTTTCAGTGGAATACCTAAATAAATGATTCTAGTTATTTGCAAAGACATTTCTTTCATACCCTGAAGTGGAGACGAAACGCGAGGAAGGCAGACCCCAGAACCTGGACCTGTCCTTGCCAGCAGGAGAGCCTTCTAACGCCTGTATTATTGAAGACAAGGAACAGCTGGAGGAGGCAGCGCACGTCCATTAAATATTCAATATCTTATTTAGTGATGCTTTGATTATCAAATATTAATGAAAGTAAATATTTGTGTTATTAACAATACCGCTGTTAAGACTAACCTTCGTCTTAAATAACTGTCAGGAATGCGGTTTTAACTTTTAAGGGAATCTCCCTTAGATTGCTTTGGATCGCTAATCAACCAGTGGGAGTGAGGTGCTGTTGTTTAAACTTTCTTTTCCGTACTTTTTAGTTAATTCTTCCTTTTTGTATTATTTTAGTTTAGTTGTTGCACCTTTAATTTGTCCTTTAGTTTTATTTAATAAAACTGTTCCTTTGTATTCACTAGAAACTTTGTCTAGTCTGATTATTTCGATAAATGCTGGGTTGTACATGACTTGAATTCAAAACAAGGTATTTATTATTACAAGATAAACTAGTCCAAATACAAATATACCTTGCACACTACAAGACAAACAAAACAAAACACTCATGGAACTTTTTATCACTGGGTCTCTCACGGGTTCTTACAGGTTTAAATGCTCAAACCAAAACGAATGAACATATTGCGACTCTCTGTCCCCTTGGTAAACCAGTGTAACCGCCTCTCTAATTTGCGGCTGCCACGTCGTTTCCCTTCCGGGCCAATGCATAATTGCAACTCTCACCCCCTTCCAGGCTGGCTGACTTCCCTTGAACCCTGGGAAAGAACTGTCGGACCAGCCCGTCCAAGAAACTTTGTTCTCACTGCTTAGCACCCTCACAGGTCGGGAGGGAGATTTACAACCAAGAATCATTGTATTTTTGTCACAGCCTGGTATTGAACAAAACTGATTAATAAGACGTAGAATTCAGCAGCAATAAAAAAACGGTATAGGGTAAGCTAAAATACAGTAACTTATTCCACGAAACTACATAGGCCTATTTAACATAATGGTAAAGCTTTCCTTCTGGAAGAACTGGGCTCTTTGTTGTTCTTCTATGGTATGGAACTTAGGATGTTGTGTTGCAAATGTTATGTTATACAGAACCTGCTGGATCTGCAACTTCGCAAAGGATCTTTCTCCCAAAGTCATCCACTTCAGTGGCCCCACCAAACTGAGACAAAAATTATTTGTCAATCTCTTTTGTCTTCTCATTTTGTCCACTTATCATAAACAGATGTGCATATTTTTGTACAGCTTTCTTTTACGTGGAGGAGGACAGCTAGCAAAAGAAGAAGCTGAATGAGTGGGTATCGGCATCGGCGTTCTTGATGTTCCCTTCTCTCCTAAATTACTAATTTCTACAGTGGGTTGCGAAAGTATTGACCCCCCTTGGCATTTTTCCTATTTTGTTGCCTTACAACCTGGAATTAAAATTGATTTTTTGGGGGGTTTGTATCATTTGATTTACACAACATGCCTACCACTTTGAAGATGCAAAATATTTTTTATTTTTAAACAAACAAGAAATAAGACAGAAAACAGAAAACTTGAGCGTGCATAAGTATTCACCCCCCAAAGTCGATACTTTGTAGAGCCACCTTTTGCAGCAATTACAGCTGCAAGTCTCTTGGGGTATGTATCTATAAGCTTGGCACATCTAGCCACTGGGATTTTTGCCCATTCTTCAGGGCAAAACTGCTCCAGCTCCTTCAAGTTGGATGGGTTCCGCTGGTGTACGGCAATCTGTAAGTCATAGACATTAGGTCACCGTGTAGTCTTCTTTGTTCAAGACTGAATAGATTCAATTCTTTTAGCCTGTCTGCACATGACATGCATTTTAAACCTGGAATAATTCTAGTCGCTCTTCTTTGCACTCTTTCTAGAGCAGAAATATCCTTTTTGTAGCGAGGTGACCAGAACTGAACACAATATTCAAGATGAGGTCTTACTAGTGCATTGTACAGTTTTAGCATTACTTCCCTTGATTTAAATTCAACACTTTTCACAATGTATCCGAGCTTCTTGTTGGCCTTTTTTATAGCTTCCCCACATTGTCTAGATGAAGACATTTCTGAGTCAACAAAAACTCCTAGGTCTTTTTCATAGTGTCCTTCTTTAATTTCACTATCTCCGATATGATATTTATAATGCAAATTTTTATTTCCTGCGTGCAGTACCTTACACTTTTCTCTATTAAATGTAATTTGCCATGTGTCTGCCCAGTTCTGAATCTTTGCTGCTGCAACAGTGTTTGTTGTTGCTGCAACTCCTATTTTTGTGTCGTCTGCAAATTTAACAAGTTTGCTTACTATACAAGAATCTAAATCATTAATGTTTTTTATTTGCAAGAAGTGCTCTGTCATGCATTCTTTAATGCAGAAAGTTGCCGAACTTGAAAAACAAATTGGAATACTTAGAAGCATAAACGAAAATGAGCAGCTAATTGAAAATAGTTGACAAAATTCATAACACTTGGTTAGTTTTGGATACTGAAGGTGAAACTGAAAATGACTCGGATTTTAACTTTATAAATGTGCCTGCTCCGTGTGACATTTCAGTGCCACAGCATGCAAATGGAACTGTGTGTGTGGAGGGACCGGAGAAGGTAACTATGGATTAAAGGCAGGAGGCGAGTGGGGACTGGGTAATAACTATGAAGAGGAGGATGACAACGAGCAGTCAACATAGAGAGGAGATTGATCTAGCTAATAGATTCCAAGCACTGAGCAATGACGACCTAGTGCTGGATGAAAATAGGGGTGAGGTGTTGTTAATAGGTGATTCAATTATACGCTCTGTCGACAGTGATTTTAGCTGTTAAGATCCCATAAATAGGGTTGTTACCTGCCTCTCTGGAGCAAAAGGATATTGAATCAAGAGTGTACAGCTTATTAAATCACAAAAAAGAGTCGGTGGTCATTGTACATGCTGGTACAAATCTGATATTCTGAAAGAGGATTTTAAATCCTTAACAAGACAGCTGAAAAGGTTAGGATGCAGAATTATTCTCTCAGGTCTACTACCTGTTGTTGGTGATGGGGATGAAGTATTGAGTAGAATTAGGGCCTTAAATACTTGGCTGGCTGGTTGGTGTGCAAAAAGGGCTGGAATTTATAAATTGGAATTGTTTTTGAAAAATAAACAGATAATATAGGTCAGGGGCAAGCAGGCTTGATGATAACATCGGACATCACCCAACAAGGCTATTTAAACTAGGAACTGGGGAGGGAATCTAAAGAGGCATGTAAAATTCAGGTTAAAGTATCCTGCCACTTTTGCTACCCGCTGAGAAAACACAGGTATGTACTACAGTAACCTTAGGTCAAATTCCTATTACCCCTGCTCAATCACATGCTCTTGCTTGGACCAATTTACGCCTAGGTTTATTTAATGTCAGGTCTCTGTCTAATAAGGCTCAGTTAATTAGTGATTTTATTCAGGATTACAACATTCATATTAAGAACATAAGAACATAAGAAAGTTTACAAACGAGAGGAGGCCATTCGGCCCATCTTGCTCGTTTGGTTGTTAGTAGCTTATTGATCCCAAAATCTCATCAAGCAGCTTCTTGAAGGATCCCAGGGTGTCAGCTTCAACAACATTACTGGGGAGTTGATTCCAGACCCTCACAATTCTCTGTGTAAAAAAGTGTCTCCTATTTTCTGTTCTGAATGCCCCTTTTTCTAAACTCCATTTGTGACCCCTGGTCCTTGTTTCTTTTTTCAGGCTGAAAAAGTCCCTTGGGTCGACACTGTCAATACCTTTTAGAATTTTGAATGCTTGAATTAGGTCGCCACGTAGTCTTCTTTGTTCAAGACTGAACAGATTCAATTCTTTTAGCCTGTCTGCATATGACATGCCTTTTAAGCCCGGAATAATTCTGGTTGCTCTTCTTTGCACTCTTTCTAGAGCAGCAATATCTATTTTATAGCGAGGTGACCAGAACTGCACACAATATTCAAGATGAGGTCTTACAAGTGCATTGTACAGTTTTAACATTACTTCCCTTGATTTAAATTCAACACTTTTCACAATGTATCCGAGTATCTTGTTAGCCTTTTTTATAGCTTCCCCACATTGCCTAGATGAAGACATTTCTGAGTCAACAAAAACTCCTAGGTCTTTTTCATAGATTCCTTCTCCAATTTCAATATCTCCCATATGATATTTATAATGTACATTTTTATTTCCTGCGTGCAGTACCTTACACTTTTCTCTATTAAATGTCATTTGCCATGTGTCTGCCCAGTTCTGAATCTTGTCTAGATCATTTTGAATGACCTTTGCTGCTGCAACAGTGTTTGCCACTCCTCCTACTTTTGTGTCGTCTGCAAATTTAACAAGTTTGCTTACTATACCAGAATCTAAATCATTAATGTAGATTAGGAATAGCAGAGGACCTAATACTGATCCCTGTGGTACACCGCTGGTTACCACACTCCATTCTGAGGTTTTTCCTCTAATCAGTACTTTCTGTTTTCTACATGTTAACCACTCCCTAATCCATGTACATGTGTTTCCTTGAATCCCTACTGCGTTCAGTTTGAGAATTAATCTTTTGTGCGGGACTTTGTCAAAAGCTTTCTGGAAATCTAAATAAACCATGTCATATGCTTTGCAATTATCCATTATCGATGTTGCATCCTCAAAAAAATCAAGCAAGTTAGTTAGGCACGATCTCCCTTTCCTAAAACCATGTTGACTGTCTCCCAGGATACTGTTACCATATAGGTAATTTTCCATTTTGGATCTTATTATAGTTTCCATAAGTTTGCATATAATAGAAGTCAGGCTTACTGGTCTGTAGTTACCTGGTTCAGTTTTGTTTCCCTTTTTGTGGATCGGTATTACGTTTGCAATTTTCCAGTCTGTTGGTACCACCCCTGTGTCAAGAGACTGCTGCATGATCTTGGTTAGCGGTTTGTAAATTACTTCTTTCATTTCTTTGAGTACTACTGGGAGGATCTCATCCGGCCCAGGGGATTTGTTTATTTTAAGAGCTCCTAGTCCCTTTAACACTTCTGCCTCAGTTATGCTAAAGTTATTTAAAACTGGATAGGAACTGGATGACATGTGGGGCATGTTGTCAGTATCTTCCTTTGTAAAAACTTGTGAAAAGTAATCATTTAACATATTTGCTATTTTTTTTTCTTCATCTACGATTTTGCCATTTGTATCTCTTAAACATTTAATCTCCTCTTTGAATGTTCTCTTGCTGTTGTAATATTGGAAAAACATTTTGGAATTGGTTTTAGCTCCCTTAGCAATGTTCATTTCTATTTCTCTCTTGGCCTTTCTAACTTCCTTTTTGACTTGCATTTGCAGTTCTGTGTACTCTTTCTGCGTACTTTCTTTTTGGTCCTTTTTTAATGCTCTGTAAAGTGCCTTTTTTCGCTGAATATTTTTTTTAATTGATCTATTAAACCATTTTGGCAATTTAGTTTTACATTTAGATTTGTCTACTTTAGGGATGTAATTGTTTTGCGCCTCTAGTACTACATTTTTGAAGAACAACCATCCTTCTTCTGTGGGTGTTTTCTCTATTTTACTCCAATCTACTTCTGTTAGTCTCTGTTTCATACCTTCATAGTTTGCTTTTCTAAAATTGTAAACCTTAGCTTTAGTCTTTACTTTTGAGGATTTAAAAAACACTTCAAATGAGACCATGTTGTGGTCTGAGTTTGCCAGTGGTTCTCTGACCTCTGTTTTAGTTATTCTATCTTCGTTATTTGAAAAGACTAAATCAAGGCATGCCTCCCCTCTAGTGGGTGCCTTGACAAATTGTGTTAGGAAGCAGTCATTTGTCATTTCCACCATTTCTATTTCATCCTTCGTGCTACCCACCGGGTTTTCCCATTTTATTGGGGGAAGTTGAAATCCCCCATTAGTATGGCTTCTCCTTTGCTACACACATTTCTAATGTCATTGTATAACAGATTATTGTGCTCACCGTCTGAATCTGGCGGTCTATAGCATGCTCCTATTATTATGCCTTTTGAATTTTTGTCTGTTATTCTGACCCATATTGATTCGGTTTTATTTTCTTTGTCCAGGTTTAACACCAATGATGGTCCAATGATCAAGATAGGTGAAGCCTTCCCGTGTGCACCACGTCTTCAACCATTCGTTTTGATTAATTATTTCCAGCTGTCCATATGGTCCTTTGCAAGGTGCGGGTAGTATACCAGAAAATACCACAGTTTTGGTTTTCTCTTTTAATTTCCTTCCTAGCTCTCTGAATTTGTTTTGCAGGGATTTTGGTCTGTCTCTTCCAATGTTGTTTGTACCGATGTGGACGACTACTACCGGGTCGTCTCCTGTTCGTTCCAGGAGCCTGTCCACGTTTTCAGTGATGTGCTTGACCGAGGCTCCCGGAAGGCAGCACACTGTTGTAGTAAGGGGGTCCAAACTGCGAACTGAACTTGCTGTGTTTCTCAATATGGAGTCCCCAACAATCATGACCTCCCTTCTTTTTGCTGTCTGGTCACCACTGTCAATAGGTCATGGATGTTGTTCCTTTCATTCTCTTGTTGTTGGTTCTGCTCATCAAAATTCTGAAGTGACTCAAATCTGTTGGTTGTTTTGATTTCTGGTGGTTGTGTTTGACGAAGTTTCTTTTTTTCCCTGCTTCTGCCTACCTGAACCCAGCTGTTCTGACCTTCTATCTCCCTGGTGGCTTTCAGTCTGTTAGGGGTGATGCAGACTTCCATGAATTGTGGATGTGCCAGTTCCTCAAGATCCTGTTGCTGTCTCACTTCTTCCAGCTCCATTTCTAGCATACTTACTAGTTTATGCAAATCCTGGATCGCGCGGCACTTTACGCACACTTGGTTTAGCTCCGCTGGGTTTTCTCGGATTTCCCACATCAAGCAGGTGTCACAGATTACTGGCTTGAAGACCATGTTGAGGGTTTTTTTTTTTGAAGTTTAGTTTCTTCTGCAGCTGTCAACCTGCTTTCAAACTGCTTCGAAACTGCTCTGTACTTTTCCACGCTGTACTTCTCCCACTCGCTGTCGCTTCCACTCGCTGTCGCTGGGAAGACTGCCTCGTTTAAGCTGCGTTGTTCTGCTGTGCTGTTGGCTCCTCCCCTCGCCCGTGTCTCAGAACGGCGCTGAATTTGAATCAGCTGCTCCGAGTTTCAGCTTGTTTGTTATCAGAAAAACACACGCGGCTGTTTGACTTTGAGCTGCTGCTATGTTTCCCCAATGTCCTCTGTTTTCTGATTAAAGCAATTCAAGATGCAATTTCTCCTTTCTGCTTCGAAACTGCTCTGTACTTTTCCACGCCTGTACTTCTCCCACTCGCTGTCGCTTCCACTCGCTGTCGCTGGGAAGACTGCCTCGTTTAACTGCGTTGTTCTGCTGTGCTGTCGGCTCCTCCCCTCGCCCGTGTCTCAGAACGGCGCTGAATTTTGAATCAGCTGCTCCGAGTTTCAGCTTGTTTGTTATCAGAAAAACACACGTGGCTGTTTGACTTTGAGCTGCTGCTATGTTTCCCCAATGTCCTCTGTTTTCTGATTATAGCAATTCAAGATGCAATTTCTCCTTTCTGCTTCGAAACTGCTCTGTACTTTTCCACGCCTGTACTTCTCCCACTCGCTGTCGCTTCCACTCGCTGTCGCTGGGAAGACTGTCATGCATATTCTCTCTAACTGAAATTGGCTTGGACCTAATAATAATAATAATAATAATAATAATAATAATAATAAAAATTTTATATAGCACATTTCATGCAACACATCTCAAAGTGCTTTAGTCCAAGAATAATAACATATAATCATAAATAATCACAGCAGGCTTATTATATTAGGAGGCTGTGTGGTCCAGTGGTTAAAGAAACTGGCTTGTAACCAAAAGGTCCCCGTTTCATATACCAGCTCAGCCACTAACTCATTGTGTGACCCCATGCAAGTCACTTAACCTCCTTGTGCTCCGTCTTTCAGGTGAGACTTTGTTGTAAAGTGACTCTGCAGATGATGTATAGTTCACACACCCTAGTCTCATATCTTGTAAAGCACATTGTGATGGTGGTCCACTATGGAAGGCTCTATATAAAGATTATTATTATTATACGTTAAAACAAAACACACACAAACAAGTACAGTGCAAACTCATAAAAAGCCAGTTCCTTACACAGGCTGAAATGCCAATTTAAAAAATTTGCTTTTAGGTGTCTTTTAAAAATATCCACATTCTTTGAATCCTTAATTATCCGTGGAAGACCATTCCATAACTTAGGTGCATAGCAACAGAAAGTCCTATCTCCCATAGATCGGAGCCTGGATTTTGGGACTCTTAAGAGCCCATGATACAACTCGTGGTATGAAATAAGTAAGGGTCTGTCATAAAGACGGCCGGAGTGGGTGACGTCTGACCAGAGCCAGGAAATAAGCAACAGACAGGTGGAGTTTGGTGGAGCTGAGCGAATGGTCTCGCTCAGCATTTAATGAATGAACAGACAACAATTCCCCGTGCTCACATATTATTACTTTTTACTTGCACGTGAAGTGCTGTGCAATCCTCGTGCGTAAATACAAATATACACTTTAAACACTTGTGTTACTCAGACTCGTTTCTATCCTGTGTACCAATGACTATACACCAACATTAACACACAGCAGATAACACAAAATACACACAGGGGTGGGCACTTTGCCACATATACCCCCCCTTGTGCAAAGCACACATGGCCTCAATGGCCACCTCCCCCCTTAAAATCCCAAAAGTCTCGCTCAAAGTCCTGGGCCAAGAACAAGGACTTTAAGGGGCTGATGGGTGGCAATGTTGCCAGTAGCCAGGCTGCTACTGGCCATGCTGTCAGCACAAGTGCTAACAGTGGGGCGAATCTCTCCTCCTGCTGTACCACTGGCAGCAGAAATGCTGCCAATGGTGTGGCTGTCATCAGACGGGCTGACAGCTCCCAGACTGACTCCTTCAGCCTGGGCAAGTCCAGCAGCGGAAAAGCTCCAGACCTCCCCCAAGATCTCCGGCAGCGAAACTGTTGCGGGGGAAGGTATTCTCCTGACCTCTCCCCCCTTTTCATAGCCGGCAGCTCCCTCTGGTGGGGCTCCAGCCACACTGACCCCTGCAGCCAAGCAGAGCTGACTGCGACCCCAGGCGAACAGCCACACTGACCCCTGCAGCCAAGCAGAGCTGACTGCGACCCCTGGCGAAGTGGAGCGGCTGGCAACCCCAGGCGAAGCAGTTCCAGCGACCCCTGGCGAAGTGGAGCGGCTGGCAATCCCAGGCGAAGCAGTTCCAGCGACCCCAGGTGATGCGGAGCGGCTGGCAACCCCAGGCGATGTGGAGCGACAGGCATAACCGAGTGTGTGAAAAAATGCTGCTTTTATGCAGCTGTACCGAGACTTGACTGCTAATCAATCATTCAATTGGAGTCGCGGTACAACTGCACGTGAATTAATAAAGTGCAATTCCCCATACTCACATATTATTACTTTATACTTGCACGTGAAGTGCTGTGCAATCCTCGTGCCTAAATACAAATATACATTTTAAACACTCGTGTTACACAGACCCGTTTATATCCTGTGTACCAATGACTATACACCAACATTAACACACAACAGATAACACAAAATACACGCAGGGGCGGGCACTTTGCCACAGGGTCGTAAAGTAGAACAGAGATGGCGGGAATCTAAGCTGCATGTTCATTACATTGCATGGAAGCGCCATCTGGTTAATTATAGGAAGATCGTCATATAGTTCTAATTTAACTGAAACAAATACAAATAATCCTAGATTTATTTTTGCTACCCTAGATAAATTAACCCTTCCCCTAGTCCTATCCTTGACATTGGCTCCTCTCACAGTTGCAACGACTTCTTACATTTCTTTAAAAATAAAACACTAGATATCAGAAACGAGATTCCAAAGACACCTTCTATAAAAGGAGGAGTCAAGCACAATTTTACCAATTACACCTATTAACGCTACTATGGGAGCTTTTTCTTTGATTAACTTCCAGGAACGGACAGAGCTAATTGATCATATGAGAGCTACTACATGCTCTCTTGATCCTATTCCTACAAAACTATTAAGAAGTTCTTGGTGTTATAAATACCCACATTTTAAAAATTATAAATGGTTCACATTCCTCTAGTATAGTTCCCTCAGCACTTAAGGTATCTGTGGTAAAGGTAAGCTTAAGAAACACAATTTGGACCCTAAAGTCCTCAGTAACTATAGGCCGATCAGCTAATCATTCATGTTCCACCCAGTAACTGCATCGATCTCTCCGATTGGACAGTTCAATACATCTACTTCTTCGTGTTTGTTGTTAATAATACTGGCCTTTTTATACGCGAGTGTCAATGGGGTTTCTAATGTTAATTCTTTGTTCCAAAGGTCTGCCTGTAACTCACAACAGGAATGAAAGAACATAACACAAGATATTTAAATATTTATTTTATTCTTTGCTTATAACATATACATGAATGTTATAATTGTGAGATAACAGGATTTGGAATCCCAATGCAAGTCAATAGATGAAATATTACTTATCCACTGATTATGTTATGGGTAAGAGGATACTCCAGGCATTCATCTATTCAATTGCTCTATTGTGGGAGAAAATATACAATAGTTCATAAATGCAGTGTTCAGTAAAGGATACGGAAGTTTAAATAATATGAACTATAACTGCTTGATTGCATGACAACTTGAGTTTAAAATCACATTCAAGCTTAGATGATCTTTATTCTTAAGATTGAGACAAAGCACACTGAGAATTATTTCTTTCATTAAATCATGAATATGCTGTATACATAAAACTTCCCTTCCTGAATTTTAATGAGCCCTGGCACAGTGAAATATCATGTATAATTTTTACTTCCCTTTATATAATTCTCTATTTAAAGTAGTGTGGAAAGAGAGTATCTTCTTACTGATGTAATCTAACTACCTGCTGCCATATCTGGATCTGTATTAGATGTAGATTTGGATATCCAGAGGGTGGCATAAAAAAAAAAAAAAAAAAAATTCCTCTGATCCTGCCAAGTTATTTTCTGTTATACTGATTCTTACATGTAAAACACTCGTGGGTTTGTCTTCTCCAGCATCTAACCCAATTATTCATTTTACCCCTTTAATAATTCTCACCTTTTTCTCACGCTATTTTGGTTGTAACTTTTGGGTCATTTGGATAGTTTTCTTCCAGGGAGGGAAATTCTCCTC
Organism: Polyodon spathula; assembly: GCF_017654505.1. Lineage (NCBI taxonomy): Eukaryota > Metazoa > Chordata > Actinopteri > Acipenseriformes > Polyodontidae > Polyodon > Polyodon spathula. The sequence continues at coordinate 74,176,480 of NC_054534.1, forward strand.
CCAAATGCAAATGACCTATTTCATATTAAGTTATGGGAGGGTATATTTAAATGTTCCAATTTAGCCTTGCGTGACTATTGATATTGAGCTGCTTTCTTAATGGGTTTCCTCAAAGTTCTTAGGCTATACTGAAGAGCCGCAAATGCAGCCTACCTCATTTGGCCACCAAAAAAATATAAAACAAAAAACAACGGAAACAAAACAAAAACCTGGACATAACGTAAGCAAATACACAAAATAAAAATACAAAAATACCAACATTCCATAAGAAAGCGCTGTGCACTCTCCATGTATTATTTGCTAAATAATTTATGATTTCCATTACGAGTAGATGTTAAAACTTCATGCTGATATTGGACTCAACTCTCGCCAAGATAAGCACCAACTAAGACATAGCTTCTTTTACTGTAAACTAATGTGATCCATCTGCGTTTCCTTCCATCTGATTGTGTATATATATCCTTCTGCCTGGTGCTGAAGTGTAATGCAGACTCCAGGGATTAGCCTATTTTGCCTCCCTGGAGCATCAGCACACATAATGACTGCAATGCTGGCTCCAGGGATCAACCTCAGTGCGGCCTCTCTAGCACATCAGCATGAAAACCGTCTGGACTGAGCTGAGTAGGGTACTTCTCTGGGGTCTTCAAGTGGGCACCTTTCATCCTTGGTGTTTCGTCGACTAGCCCATGACACCTTAAGAGGGCTCGACAGTGATTCTGGCATCCCAGCATCATCCCCCTCCGTCCCCCACTGAGCTAGCCCAGTTTATTTACCTTCCTTTACATTCACATTTCTTTCTTTCTACCGTGCTTGAGATCCCCAACCAGAATCTTTTCATCTCAACCACAGCCAGTTGCTCTCTACTGCTTCCGATAAGTTCTTCATTATGCGTCACATCTCTTGACCACTGAATCTGATGTTTCTGAGAAACCGGGTTGTGGAGTGTGCCACAAATCCTTGACAACCCACCTCCACTGGGTAAACCTGGAAGTTCCATCCCGCTGTTCCGCTTCAGCAGCTAATTGACTGTACCAAAGTTTCTTCCTTTCATACACCTCATCCACAACATCCTGCTCTGGCACTGTGAACAAGGCATGCTGATCCAGACCACAAGACAATATCAGGTTGAAGGTTAGTAATGGCAATCTCAGGTGGGAAAATAAGTTGTTGTCCAACATCTGCCAGCATTCTAGCAGCTTCCAGTTGTCCTTTTGGTTTTAATACCTTTTCTTGGTGGTTGCGCCTCTGGATGGAGGAATGTTGTTCTTCATGTGTCATATATTCCTGGCATTGGTGGCCACCTTTTGGTCATGCTGCACTTGTCTTCCAATGATAAGGTCAAACATCGCAGCACCCGGTCATGACACCAAGTAAACTGTCCTTGGCTAAGACCCACCTTACATCCTGTCAAAATGTGTCTTAATGTAGCTGATGATGAACACAAAGGACACGGTGGATTCACGCCTAACCATATATTAAGGTTCTGTGGTGATGGGAGAACATCATATGTTTACCTGATGAGGAAACTGTTCCATTGTCTATACATCTCACCAGCCGATCTTCCACGTCCATTCTCTCTGGTTGGCCTGGGAAACTGCCTTTATGCACCTCATCAAGAAACAGGCTTATAACCAGAAGGTCCTCAGTTCAAATCCCAGCTCACCTACTGACTCATTGTTTGACTCTGAGCAAGTCACTTAACCTCCTTGTGCTCCGTCTTTCAGGTGAGATGTTGTTGTATATGACTCTGCAACCGATGCATGGTTCACACACCCTAGTCTCGTATCTTGTAAAGCACTTTGTGATGGTGGTCCAGTATGAAAGGCGCTATTTAAAAATAGACTATTATTATTGTAAAACAATTAAACCCATACATACATAAAATATACAAGTTTTCCAACAGAATCGTAGCTTCAACAATTCTGATCCTTATGGTAGTCTACGAATGGAGCTAAAATCCAGCACTTCAGGTTAATGATATGAAAATGATCCAGTCAAAATGTTTAGTGCAGTGCAGTACAATATAATGGTAATAAAACTATAATAGGCTACCCTACTCACCCAGATATCCCACTACATAATATTCTCAATAATAATAATAATAATAATAATCACCAAATCCAAATAACAGGGGGGGCTACATGAAGTGGTCATACTGCTATCATGTATCCTCAGTACTAAACACAAAGAACTGAATGGTAGCAGTCCTGAGCATAGCAAGAACATTAGTCTAAAACCTGCCCAGGTCTGCTTGTACACGGGGCACTGTAAACATGGGTCTTGGAAGCACATGATTATAAATAAAACTACACTTAAAAAGGGGAGCTCTGGAAGCAGAGGTTGAGATGTGTTTAAAAGAATCGCTTGTGTCATCTGCCTTTCATAAAAACCGTGACATCCCGTGGGGCTTCAGAAAACAACTGTGAGCAATGTGAAATCTGTATTGTTTATTATAAATCAGGTACGTTTTCCTTGCGCACATCGTAGGGTAAACAGTTTTATTTTTATTTTAACAGGTGTGACATATTTCCTTGTATTGCTCATCTCAAACTACAGAGATAAGTAAGTTATGGAACATAAGTTACTATATACAATGTGCAGTTTTTTCATGACATGATAAAAATGATGCTTTACACGTACGTTTTTCTGTAAAATTGATTAATATATAATTGATAGTCCAATTTATTACATTAACAGACATAGATATATAGATTTCTAGACCTCAAAATGTAGGAGGAATTGTAATGACAAATGTGTTATTGTTACATTTGCATACATAAAGAACTGTCAGATTTTTGGAACCATACAATATTAATATTACACAATATTCATATTCCTGTTAACTGAAAGGGATGCTGAAATGTGATTTTATAATAGTGACAATTGCATTTACTAAGCATACCGGTAATCTCTCCTGATTTTTGTTCCAAATGTGCCCTAAATTACTTAATTAGACCAATACTTGGTAATAATTGGTCCAATTAAATAATTTAGGGTACAGTTGGAACAAGCGCCAGGGGGGACATTGTCTCTCCAGGACCAGGATCCCCCACCCCTGCTTTAGAATAAAAAAAAATAAAAAATATATATATATAAAAAATACAAAAAATCTTCATATATTTTGTAACAATATATAGTTAAGCCAACACATTTAGCGGATGTTTAGGGTTTCTTATAGAAGGCACTGTTTTGAAAAGGTACAACGAGCAGCATGACAAACAGCTTTGAAAAACAGCCCTTTATTTGACGTGTTCAGCTCACTAGGTGCAAGAAAACTTTTTCTGCGAGCTAAAGTTGCAATGCCCCATTTCACTGAGTCAACATCCTTGGAGTTGAGCATAGGTGCCGCTGGATGCAGATGTCCTTAATATTTATCCCCAGCTGTGGTTGATTCAGCACATTAACTATGCTGAGCATTTAGTACTGAAAGGCAGCCTATCACAAGAGTGGTAAATCCAGCTCAGTTGAAAAAAACCCCAGCATGAACTATAGGGACAGGAAAGATTAAGATTGCTTTGGTCAGGTATGATGAAGGATAATTGTTAGCTTACCCCAAATGCTCAACCAATGTACGTCAATTGAAACTTGGGTGAGGGGCCCTCACTCCAATCTTGGCTCCTCTGTAACTATCAATTGCTCTTTTGAGTTTTTTTGATGTGAACTATTTTCCACTAAATGCTAATAAGACGTGCGTGCCTTTTAATAGATTAAATGGCCAGTCTATTTTTAAAATGAAAACCTTTTACAAGGTTTACAGAAATTAAAACCTACATCATTATATATGAATGGCTGCATATTGTAATAAGTAATACAAAAAAGACGATGGATGAAATAAACAGAAGCTGTCTAGGCTTGTTGACACAACAATGATTAAAGTTAAAAGCAAACTTTTTGTATGTTATGATCCTGTATGCACTGTAAATACATATTGCTGTCTATGAGCTCAGCACACATAAAAGGTAAAGGTGGCTGTGGTCAGATTGCAGGGCCTATCAGAGCTCTCCCACAAAGTTCTGCTTATACAGCGCCACTGTAAGTGAAAAGCCCTGCTAGTCAGCCCTGGGCCTCTCTGAATTTGTTAGCTGTGCAGAACTGTGTTCAGCTTTTGTGATGATGTGGTCGATTAACCACAAACGGCTAAATTGGGAACACCAAATTAATTTACTTTGTGAACTCAGGTGGAATTAACTTTACGCCTCCAGTGATTAATGGGTAAAACATTAACCCACTGTTGGATTACCTTATCCACTACAAACAATTCAATTTCTATTACTTATCATATTATTTACCAATCATTTTAGTAGAGTACCTAACTGTTTATTTCTGTAATTGCAAGTGTGTGGGGTCTTGTACAATATAAATAAATAACATCTAATTACAAGAGTAAATGCAAGGTATAAATCAAAGGTGATAACATATTTTGTTCTAGATTTTAACATGAGAATATGCAAATAATGTAGAATGATAATATGAATATGCATGATGCATTTGATTTGGATGAATCTGTGAATAAGACAAGAGTGTATCTTAAATGATGTACTCTTCTGCATATCAAGAGCCATAATTTTCTCCATGTGGTGCATTATAAGCAGCCCTTAATTTCAAATCTTTTCAATGTTCTTTTCTTTGATGTAGCTAGGGCATTATAAACTTACATATAATAATGAAACAGAGGTTAAAATTGAATCAAAGACCATGTTTGAAAACAATTTACCTAAAACCCTTGAGCTACCCACAATACCCTAAAGGAATTACCTTTAGAGTTGTTAGCTTTTATAATTTTTTTGACATTTATATAATCTTTTAAAATATGTAATACTTTATTTTTTATGTTTTTTTTAAATAGTTATAATCAACATTTTTAGTGCTCAGTTTATAATCAACATCTTTAGTGCTCAGTTTATAATCAACACCTTTAGTGCTCAGTTACAATACTGAGCAACAGCTAAGGGCATATTGTATTGTGTATCAATTGTTAAACCAACATTAAGGAAAATAAATTGAGTTGCCCCAGCCAGTAACATCCTATGGTTTCTGCATCACAGCAAATATAGCACTGTAGCTATGTGATTAGTCAGAGGTTTAAGAAAAAAAAAATGGGGTGACCCAAGGGTTTATATTGCCCAAATAGTATCCCCTTGGGTTGAAATAGCAATGTGAATGTGAGGGCACAGCATATAAACTCTACTGCTGGAAACTGTTAACAAAAGATTTACACTTCAGTTTAGTTACAATCCTTTCATACCTCCTAGAAACAAGTTGTGACACTGGGGTAAACTGGAAGACCATCTGCTATACAAAACCTTTTCAGTTCAAAACTTTCAAGCAGATGAGCAGCCGAGCAACACCTTTCAAAAGACAAATGTAGTTAAGGGTCATACAGATGACAAGCTTTTTTCTAACTCCTGTCAGCACTGTAAATCCCTGGTGGAAAGCTTAAAAACATCAGGTTATTATCATAACCCTGGTTCCCTGAAATGCAAATGTAACCATTACCTCATTACCTCCGTGTAGCTTTGAAATATCTATTTAGGTTAGGCGGTATCAAAGGATTAATACCCCCATGAGGTAATGGTTACATTTCGTATTTGATAGGGAACCTCTGATTGTACATACTTCTAACCCATCCGAGAGCCTCAGGAGGTCTCTTATTCTTCCCCTGGGAGGTCTTTTATTCCAGCACATACAATCAGTTCAAAAGTCAGAAACAGAAGTTCCATACCCTTCATAGCCTGCCAGTTAATGGAAAACACACTAAAGTCCATGTCTATGAATGAGATATGAAAGCAGAATGAACTGCAATAAACCCTCCAAAAGCAAGCGGATGAAGGAAGAGATGGTAAGACGATGAGACAATTTGTTCCAATTCTCAAAATCACTGTTTATTTTTTATATGTTTGCAGCATTAACCCTCTTATGATTATATTCTGCAAGACAGGGAATACATCGCTAAACATCACCTCCTACCTTGTCAGTAGTACATTAAATAGTATCTGGCAAACAGGCAAATTCACAATAATTCCACATAATTTCTCTTACTTGGCTTGTAAGCAATCTTTCATTGAAGCCAGACTGTATTTAAATCACACTGCATTTATCAGTTCATCATTTGGTTCATGTTATTTGCCTCTAGTGCATAACATCAATAGCAAAGGCCAAGCATCTTTCAACTCCTTTGTGAAACATATTTATTAATGATTTATATGCTGGTTAAAATCCAGTTTACATAAAACCCTGCAAACATACAATCAGCTTTGCATGCAGTTACCCTGAATTTCAGTTGAGTAATAAAAAAACGCACAGAATAATACTGATAGTAAAGCCGCCAAAGTCAAAAAACACATAACTGTATTAACAGAACTAAATCACAATACATATAAAAAAAATTACAGCACAAGGTAGGGGCACCTAACTTTGGGGGGGAGGGGGGTAAACAAGAACTGCTGAGCACAGCGAGATTATTATTATTATTATTATTATTATTATTATTATTATTATTATTATTATTATTGCTAGCAGCTCTGGGAAACCTATTTTTTTTTATTGTTCAGTCTTTTTCAAGTTACTGTTTTTGTTATAGTAAACCCACAAAATTGGGCAGGTGTTTCAGCATAAAATATAAAATATTTACTAACTGAGCATTTATTAAGTACAAACACAAGTAGTACCAGTGCTGCACAGTACCTATATTTCCAACATGCAGCTTATAAAAGAGAAGTCCTAAACAAACACAAAGAACATGTGCAAAATGTTAGAATATGTCAGCATATGTATGTTAACAGTTAAAATATTCCTTGCTTAGCTTTATTTTAGATGTAGTTCTGGATGCTACAATTGTTCATGTTTTGTCATAGGTCATTGCTGAGCTCAGTTATCACAGCTAAAGCAGCTGCTACGGGACTTTCGGAAAATAAACATGCTCTATCGGAGGGTAATGCTTGGTGCTAATTGGTTGAAACACCAAATGTCATGCCAGCCCCCACATGGCAATGTTAATTGGTTGAAACAGTGGATTCATGATCAGTACAGGCAGTGCAGGTCAACCATGCTCATACGTTAACAGAAGAAAACTTGAAAGTGCGGCCGCACTACAAGCACTCCCAATTCTCACATCCTTGGACTAGTCCTGCATCAGGTCGGGTATCCGTGAGGCCAGTGGGTTACCCGCAAAAGCGGGTCGGAATCTTTTGCAGTTTGCGGTTCAGGTGCGAGTCAAAAAAAAAATTATTTTGCGTCTGAAATTTTTTATCACCTAAAACATTTTCTGTCTTTCAGCGCACTCGTTTGTAACCCTTTCCTAAATAACGTATTATAAGGTAGATGTACCAGTATTTCCAGCAGTACAGCAGAAGGCGATGAGGGAGGAGTCAGCTGACTAAGCAGTGTTGTTCTCGCTTGTTAGATACGTCGCAGGGTCTTTTTATCACGTCTACTTGGTGATGTTACAACTGCTTGTGGTTGAGATGAAACAAAAGATATCTCAGGGTTTATATCATGTAGTGGATAATAGTTTGATCGGTAAAGTGTGGAATTATTTTTGAATCATAGCGAATGAAAATAATAAACATGTGACTGGATTCGTTGCTTGTAAAACCTGTCATTATGTTTTTGTAAACGACAGCCACAAAACTCTCTGCGAAAGCACAGGTGTAGATCCCTTCCAACTGGTGGCATGAAATGAATATACTGCTACTTTATTTTTTTATATTGTATTTTAAAGCGCAATTGTAGGTTCCAACACGACAACGAGCCAAAGCACACATCAAAATCTACTTCAGAATGGTTAAAGAAGAACAAAATCAAGGTTCTGGAATGGCCTAGTCAAAGTCCCAATCTAAATCCGATTGCAAATCTTGGCATGAGTTGAAGAAGGCTATGCACAAGAGAAGTCTTCGGGAATTTGAATGAACTGGAAACATTTTGCATTGAAAAATGGTCAAGAATCGCTGAAGAAGCATGCCAAAAGCTCATTGAAAAATATCCTAATCGTTTAAAAGAAAATTATTATTGCTAAAGGTGCCTCAACTAGCTATTAATTTAATTTTCCTTGTCAGGGTATGAATAGTTTTGAATGAGCATTTTTGGAGTTTTGCCCCAAAATTGCTGAAATAAATAATTACAGACATCTCTTTCTTGTAACCTTTTTTTCCCTCATCCACAAAAGCAAAACTTTTGCTACAAAAACTTTTTTATATATATATATATATATATATATATATATATATATATATATATATATATATATATACACACATACACACACACACACACACACACACACACACACACACACTGTATATATTGTGAGCAGGGAGAGGGTTAAATTCCTCCCTGCCTAAAAACGAGTGTATGCACGTTTTGTTTAATTGATTAATTTTATTGTTAATTATCCTCTGCACCTGGAAGTAATTGTAATTTAGAACCAGGTGCAGTGTATTTAAGAGGTGCAGTCAGTCTGCACTTGGCTGCGGAGTTGAAGGAAGCAGAAGAGGTGTACGCTATTTCTGAGCAGTCACGATTGTGCGTATTCTTAAAAACTGTGTTTTTTGTCTTATACCAGGTAAATGGCTTAGCTGTCCTGTGAACTAGTCAGGGATCTGCATAAATGTGTATTTAGAGCTCTGAAAGAGCTAAGTATTTGTTTTTGTGTATAAAAAATGGTGCGCAAGTGCTTAAAAATTAATTTCTGGGTCTCAATCATAGGGGTAAGTTGATGACCATGAGTGACAGCCGTGTTACTATATATCTAAAGTGTATATAGTTTCATAGTTTAACTCTCACATGCCTCTTCTGCCCCATGGGTTAGGTGTCTAAGTCTGTATTAAATTAATTCCCATGAACAAGTGCTTATAGTGAATGAGTGTGAAAATGCACCCCCCCATCTTAACCCTTTGCGGTGCTATGTTGGACCAGGTCCAACATTACAATTATCCCTTTCTAGTTCGATGTTGGACCCTGTCTGACATCATCAGAAAGTCGTAAAGCACAGGTCTCTAGTTGTTTTTTCTCCAGAAAAAAAGCACAGAAAACCTTTCAATGGCCAAGTGAGACCAATAGAAAGCTGGAAAATAAAGGCGTATCTGATAGCCCCATGCACCACAGAGATAATATGGACACAAACAAAGGAGATAGCTGCTTCTGCAATCAGGGCTCAAACGAGTTGAAAACCTGTTAGCATTTGGATGCTAGTTTTACACTGTGACACTTGTGTCACAACTGATGTGTTCACTTATAGCCAGTGATTTAAGTGTGCTGGCTCAAAACCAGCATGAACTGTATTTCAATTTTCACACATAAAAGAGTAATAACTGAGTCAACATCCTTCTGCTGTCAAGGATGGCAGCTTTACTTGTGTTGATGCTGACACCCTGTCCTCACTCCCGCAGGTCCAAAATCAAGAATTTATTATACTGCTAAAATAAATCACATGTGTTTTGACACTAAAACATCGGCAGGTAACTTTTTTTTTTAACACTAATAATTTGATTGTAAATGTTGTGGAATGAAGTATTTTTATTTCTCCACATCTTTCTTTAACACCAAATGGAGGCAAACATGGAAGTCACAAACATGCAACACACCCTCAGGGTTTGGCTTTTCCACCACACAGAATCTCAAGTATTGCAACACAAAACCATTCACACTTCCACTATACCGAATATACTCTTTCAAACAAACATGGGGTCAGTAATAACTACATTTGCATCTAGTGATAAATACTTATTCTTACCTAGACAGGAAATTGTCAGTTAAGGCTGCCACTGCGCCCTTTACTGGACCCATGTCCTGACAAGGCTTTCCAGCACACACTGCTGAACTGGTACAGTAGGTGGCTTCACTTCAGATAACATATGTCATCACCACTGGGTAGGTCAGGTTGTCATAGAAATATTGTATATATTGTGCACTTTTCCAAGTATACAAATATGTGTCATAAGCATTTCAGATTTTCTTTTTTGGGGGGGGATTTTCATTTTGTTTATGGACACAAAAACATGTGTTTGATATGCTGGAAAATAAATTTGTATGTGTGGCATAGTAATGTACCCATAAAGGTACATGGTGAAAAAATTAAAATGAGATGCTACTATCTTGCACGCACTTACTAGAATATCTCATGCTCACAAGATAGTAAGTCGTGTACAAGAGATAGTAGACTCCCTTTTTAATTTACTCCATGTCCCTTTAGGGGTTCCTTAGTAATGAGATCATTGAAAGTCATTAAAATATGTCGTAAAAAATGAAATGGATAAAGTCAGGATCCACAAGACATAAGTGACCTCAGGAATTAAACATAAATTACCCACAGAGAATTATTAAACTGACAAATACCCACTAACTCTTAGTGTTGGAGGCTGAATGTGCAAGCGTAACTTATGAGCTGCATGCGCAAAGAAAAATGAATAACTCGCTAAATACTTCACATTTTTTTGGTTCCAAGGCACTACTAGTCAATGAGTACTATCTGCCTGCCAGACATGGTGTTTAAACACACAGCCGTTATTGAGTTATTTTAGCACAAAAAACCTGACTAATTTGACACATGGACATGGAGCATATGAAACGCCGTCCTGATCCATTTTGAAGTGGGCTTATGTCCACTATTGCGCCATTATAGTAAGAAGTATCTCTAATTTCAGGGATTGTCATTAGGACTACTATCCTAGCTTTAAGGTCTTTGCAGGTATTGATTGCCTTTAGTTGTAAATAGCCCCTCTGCAAAGGAGCACCCAAACAGTGGTACTAGAACATTTGCAATAAAAAAGATCTAGAATGCTTTCAGTTTTAATTTTTTCTGTTTGTTGTGGGATTATTATCCCATATGGTTTAAACACGTGTATTATATACATATTATAGAAGGTTGTGGTCTTCTGAGCCGATAGTAAAAACACAGTATTTCTGCTTCCTAGGCTGTAAGAGATCTACTAGGTGAACAGACATTCCACTGCTATATTAGTAATATTTCCCTGAAGCTAAAACTACCTTTCAATGTAAAACAGGCAATAGTATTGCAGCATAGGATTTAGTGACAAACCTGCGAACCAGGGGTCAAAAGATTTCATATTTTGACATAGAGGCTGTGTGGTCCAGCATTTAAAGAAACTAGCTTATAATCAGGAGGTCCCCAGTTCAAATCCCAGATTGGCTGCTGACTCACCATGTGACCCTGAGTAAGTCATTTGTGTGCCATATTTCAGGCAAGACATTGTTGTAACACCCTAGTCTCATATCTTGTAAAGTGCTTTGTGATGGTGGTCCACTATGAAAGGTGCTATATAAAAATTATTATATAATTTCATTTTAGTTCTTTGTGGGCTTAGGTCCAGTTTAATTTATTGTCCTTGAGAGTGCTATCCCTTCAAAACCATCAGTGGTTCTATATAGCTGACTTTTCAGTTTACATAACAAAAGTGACTACTTTCTACTGACTACTACGAACACCCAAAAAATGCAAAAAAAAAAAAAAAAAAAAAAAAAGCTTTAGCAGTTTAATGTGAATAAAGTTTGCAATCTTGGCTTGCTTGATACAAGCTAAAGAAGGCAGGGTAAGGGCATAGCAGCAGTGCCCCAGTTTGCTGAATAAAGCCATGCTGCATCCAAAGTCAATGACATCAGTGGGGCATTTAAAGTCTGTGTAGTTGAAAATAATCCTTTAATTAGTGCTGCTTGCAAGCACCTATGAAATACTGGTGATAACTGTAAATCAGAGCAATTAGACTGTCGAAAAACACCCCATGATTAAATCAAAGCCTTTCCAGCAGCTGCTCATCTGATATAGGGGCAATGCTCTTTCAATCTTAAATGATGGCTCTCTAATTAGCTTATCATTGCTGTCCAACAACTCTAGGAGGTGACATGTAGTGAGTTCTTGTAGTCTTTTACCTCTGCCTGTGAGAGTCCCCCAATAAAATAGGTCCTGACAAGACTCAAGGCTAAGGCAGTTGAGAAAGGTTAAAATTATAGCGACCTTCAGAGGTTAGCCAGTATAGAACTATGCATTGCACTCCAACAGAACGTTAACCAAGAGTACTATGGACGAGTGTTGCATTCATTTCATAAAAGCATAACATTAGGGGAGGGGGGCTAAGGTTTTACAATTAAGATATGTGCAGTGACTAAATAGTCTAAGTTTGAGTTGGAGTTAACTTAAATTTACAATACCTTCAACTAATATTCTAAATTTGATAAAGACAAGTTCCCTTTCAATTCGAAGATGACCACCAACAATACCTTAGATAAATGCCTGCCACTGGTATGTATTCGCTGAGCATTTTATATCAGAGTTGCTGATAGGCTCCTCCCGGGAGTGACATCCTCGGTCCTGCCTGACAAGGGAACAAACAGTCACCCCATGGAGCTCACTTCCTCTTTTTCTTCTCACTGCGGCAAGGTAAGGTACTAATGTGTCCAGTTGCTGTGACTGGGACTGTATGAAAGAGCTCTCACTTGAGTTTTCTGGAGTTCCCCTGCAATATATTATATTGCTGGAAGTCGGCTTGCCATTTCCCTGGAATCAGAAACTCTGCTTATGTGAACTGACCTATAAATACTGTGCAACTGCTTTTCATTAAATCTATCTTTCTTTCACCAGTCTGCACATTGCATGGCATTGCAGACTTCTTTCTAACCCCGCAGCATCTGCTGTTGTGTGTGTTTATCCTGCTATTGCAACTAAAAAAAAAAAGGGGGAGAGAGACACGTGATTTCCTCCACAGGACCTGGCTCAAGAACACTGCAATAAACCCGTGCAAGCCCCATTTGAGATTAATTGGCTAAATGTACATCAGTCAGGTAGTGTAACAGAAAATAAAGGTCTCTTTATATCTTGTGCTAGCAAAATTGCTTTTTAGAGGGACTCTAATCCATCTTACATACTCAGCTGCATCTTAGGTCAAGTGATTTTCAGTAAACATACGCAGAATTCCCAGTGACAGGGAATATTTCATATATTGTCATTATTTGCATGCAGCCTACTACAGTAGCTCTGCTCAGTGGATTGTTATCATATACAGTTTGAATGCATAAATAATACACAACTATTAGCTCAGAAAAGGGTTTGCTTTGTGTCAAAGATCAACTTAGCAATTTCTTGTAAGACTGAACACTCACATTCCTTAAAATTATTTCTGCTTAACAAAACCTAGATAAGGAGCTACAAAACAGTATTCAGTGTGGATCTGTCTCATTGTCTACAGCTCAGAAATTTATACAATGTTTTTTTTGGCAATTTTCAATTTGCATCAGAAAGAAAGCTAAATTAGAAACACAAAGTTTATCTTTAAATTTTTCATCTTGCCGTCACTATCGATTTACTCTACTCTGAAGACTGACAGACTGTTTCTCAAGAAATCTTTAAATTACATTTTGTGCACTCTAATCAAGGACTATTCACTAGTGTTGAGCAAGCCTGTAGTCAACAAGACTGCATTAAAGGAAAAAGAGAGAGGAGGATCTGGAGATAACTGGAATCCATACAACTTAACACTGTTAAAATCCCTTTACAGTCTGTGGGGAGATTTGACTTAAGGCTGTGATAATAGGCAAGTGGGTGAACTGAGCAATCCGGTATCATACATCAAGCTGAGAAACTCTTTCTGTGAGGTGTTGAGCTCCTTGATAAGATGTGGAAGAGCTTCAAAAAGTCTTGTCAATCCAAGTATAAATCAGCCCAGGAGCCACAGAGGACATGTTGAAAATACAAATCTCATGGCATTGAAGAATCCAAAGATAGGTTTTAATCTTATATAATGCATGCTGTTTGATTATATTTTATGTTCTTATCAAATATTTGATGCTGTTTGAAAGACCAATTCGAATAACTTTCATCTGGGGAAAAAAGCATATTTAACAAAATATAAATTACAGCGCAAAATAGACAATCTTGAGCTATTTTATTTTGATAGATGGTTTGCTCCACATTCACTCATATAAAAGTTAAATGAATAATGATTTGCTGAGCTTTTAACTATTTACAAAAAATAGCAATATGTAAAATGCAGCCTCGAGTGCCATGATTAACATATAGTGTATGGATACTGTTTGTTTCCTATTTATTCAATGTATTTCCCATATAAATGTAAGTGGTGCACACCATTATGTTTTAGATTATGTAGATATACATTAATATTTAAACATGTTTACTTGTTAAATAAACTAAACCAGACTGTAACACCCTTAAGGGGAAATAGCACTAAATACAGAAATGTGTGTGCATCATGTTTTGTTTTGAAAAAATCTGGACATTTAGTAGCCGAAAAGATTCAAAACAAAAAAAAGGTTTACAAAAAAGGCCTTTTCACTTATCCCCCATATCTACATAAGCAGTTATAATGAGTGTTGAAAACCTGCTTCACTGATCACACTGTGCAACATGTTTACGCACTCAGGGCTAGATGTACTAGGACGGGCCAGTCGCAGCGCAAACATACCGCAATTTGCAAAGTATACATTTTGTCATATGTACTAAGAGACAACATGTTAATAAAGAGAGTCGCAATATACCAATTTAAATACTTGTTGCGTCATCTTATCGAGATCTGTAGTATTGCGAGAGTCGTGCGACATTTTTTTCAAATAAATAATGAAAGACAGTTTAACCCCATTAGAATCTACAGCGGGGCCCTCACTTTCACCCCTAAATAAATGTGTTTCTATCAAAAAGCTTTTCATAGTTATACAGTACCCCCTTGCTATGTATGAAATTCTCCCTTGCGTACGTACCAATGACGTTGCTTTAGATTTTTTTTAATCCTCTTGTATAGAGGTTCAAACTTTATCCAATTTCGTGAATGCAGTCGGTATATAAAGGATGAACAACAGCTGCGACCACTTTGCATCGTCAAAAGTGCTGTGATACGATGCATCCCGTACAGAAAATAGTGAAGCTGCACAGCTTAGCTGTCTGTGCCTGATGTATCGCATTCATCTGCAACAGAAGTGCCGTATGAACCAGCCTTTAATAGTTTTCCATGATTGTGAAACAAACAGCATGTTATAAAGAAAGCCTCTAAGTTGGTAAACTTCTGTTCTCTGATGCATTTGTTCTGTCTTTACAGAAAACAGCTCACTCATATTTTTTTAGAATTTCAGCTGCCACCAATTTACGTGCTTGTTTCTATCTTTCACTGACCTACATAGCTACACATAAATGCTGCATGCATACACATCCAAACAATTTAGAGATACTCACAGATTTGAATTTAATGCATGCAAAGAAAGAGCCAAATCAACTGCTTTATATCCTTTCCAAGATTTCAAGCCTTTTTTTTCAAATTCACGATTTTCACAATTTCCGTGACCTCCGTGACAAAATCGTAGCCTTAACGATAACTTACTGACGAATCACATTGATTTTCAATTTCATCACACTTCTGCAAAGTATCACTGTTTAGAAAAGCATTATTTTTAAAGTTATATAGCAAAACACTCCATGTAAAGCTATGAAAGATCAAGGGATGTTGGTAATGTAGTTGTTATTATATTATACTAATTATTAAAATGTATAGGGATAAAAATCACACACAACGCTGATCTGAATGATCTTACGCTATTTAAACCCTTGTATAACTGGAGCACTGGTATGATAGCTGATGCTTGGGCACTGGTGAGGGAGGGGGTGTAGACACTATGGCAGAATAGGGGGAGGAAGGGGAAAATATGTAGTACAAGAGGGAAAAAAGGACTACATCCCCCAGAATGCCAAGAGAGGGAGCCAGGACGAGGAGCACCTGCCTCCAATTGATTTAATGAAGCCCTGCTTAAAAGGGGTGGAAACCTTGTAGTCTGGGGTGTGTGCTAGACAGTCTCCAGTCTGTGAAAAGTGAGGCTGTCACAGTGAAAAAACCTGTGTGGTTCAGAAAAGTACTGTGTGAACCTTTTTGTGTTTGGCGTGTGTTAAGTGTTTTGTGAAACTGGTAAACAGCTGAGCTGTCTGGTAATAGTGGAAAAACAAAAGTATAGTTAGTACTATTTAAATCTTCAGAAACATTTTTTGAAAAAAAAAACAACAAAAACAAATTGTATTGTTAATCTCAGATATTTTAAAATGATAATAGTCACACTGCCAAAACATAATTAAATACTGTTAAATATATCATGTACTTGTCATAAAACAGCCATAGCAGGACTTGTTCCAAACATGTGAGCAAACATTTCATGTTAAAACAAATATTTACTGTACCTTTGGAAAAGGTGAAATAATGTGGACACTCAATTAATCCATTCTTCATGTTTTAACCCTTTAAGGTACAAGGGACAAATGTGTCCCACACATAAAACGATGCTAACGTTCTTACTTTTGCAATGAGGTGCACGGCAGGTTGGATCTGGTCATCCAAATGGTCAGTTTCTTCAAGACACTTGAGTCACTCTCAAATGTATTTTAAGAAAAAAAACATTTGAACAACCAATTTCCTGTGTAACTTAACTAGTTAATTTAGGGAGCTAACCAATACAACACATGTTTTTACAGATTTAAAACTACTCTATCAAATGCCAATGCTATAAAAACAAAACATACACTCTAACTCAAATTTTGAATGAAAACTATTTGAGGCTATGGCAAATAAACACAAAATAAATACAATTGTAAAACCATAATGACTTATTTCAGGACTTCAGGTTAACCAATTACCTTAGTTCAGGGAACATACATAAAGACAGTATTAGGATCTTGCTAATCCTTTGATTATACAACATCTGCCAGACACTATATTGTTCTTTGAAAAACACTGTCTTCCAAGGGAGTCTACTGCAAATATCATCAACGGTTCTGCAAATAATCCTTGCAGGTATTTGCCTGAGCCAATATACTGAGGAGTACATTGCCCTGCCAAAGTGAACTGTATTACTGTAGTGATTCTCAGAGTCTGCTTAGTTCTGAAATAGAGATGCTCTTTTCACCTGGCCTTCATGCCAGATAATAATCTCCTGATTCCCTTGTTCCCAGTGCAGTTTCACTTAGGTTATTTTTATTACTGTGCTATAGTTTGTAAAAGTGCATACCTCAGGACAGGTGACTTATTGGATTAGCTTAGAAAATGAAGCCTAGAAAGGAGAATTGAAGTATATTGACAATATTCTAAATCCTACACTGCACTATGACTAACTGTTCTATGGCAGTCCATATTCCAGCAGGAGTTAAGGATAATTGCAATGGTAACCAGACTGTTGCTTATATTATTGCGTTAGATATAGAAACAGCTTGGTGGTACCAGTCCATTTAAAAAGCCTTACCTTTCCCCAAGGTACATCCTGTTGTTGTCGTCTCAGGACAGAGAACTGGGGACAAAACCAGAACATAATTGATGTTAAATGGCCATTTAACAGCTCGTCAAGGTGTTTACAAAATAAAGTTCACCAGATAAAAGGCAATTGCATCTCTGATGTGATTGTAAAGCTTGGGATGCCCAAAATGACAAAAAAAAGGAGGCCATATGTAACAACCCCTGGCTTTGGATAACTCAAAGCAGCTGAAACAGCAGTCTGTCCTGCAAATGTGTTGAGACAGATACTCAGACCTTTTCATAATATACAGATTAAATGTTTTTAGCATTGCTTCTAAAATGCTTTAATTATTTGAATCTTTCAACCTTTTTCTTGAGAAAGAGAAACAGAAAAAGTATACATACTGTATCTATCCAGCTGTCTATGTATATGCGTACTGTTTATTCAATAAAATGCTTGTCTTTCCACCTGCCCGCCGAGCTATGTCATTGAACTAATTCTTGTGCATACTTCACGTCTTCCAGGAAACAAAAAAAAAACAAAAACCTATATATTACGTAAGTTTTAACAAGCACAGACTCATGCATCCTGTAACTCTGTGAAGCTGAACCCTGCCTATGGTTAGCATTCCTTCATCCCCGTCAACAGCAATGTGCAAGACTCGTAGACCTGAAAAATAATACAACTGGGTCAACTGACAAGTAGAAAGTCAATATTGATGACTTTAGATTTTCGGATGTCATATTAAGAAAGACTAATCCCTTTAGGTAGGGGACAATACAACTGTTTCATCTGTGTTTTTCAAACTTTGAAAAACTAAACCACAATACTTTTTATCTATGTACTGTGAACATCTACAAATAGAACTAATGACAAGCTAAATTACCCACACTACATTTGATTTCAGTGTAGTCCATTCTGCCAATCAATGTTTTTCTGAAAACATACAACAAAATTGTATAAAGGTTAATGAACACTATTCTACATTAGAAAACTATTCAATATCAAAACCCAGTCAGCTTCTAGATCAACAAGCTTGTATCAGATGGCATCCGCAGCTGTGAATCAAATTTAAAATTAACCTGCGCATGTACTGGCTTTTTCATTTTGACTTGCCATAATGAAAGCTTAGTTCATATCTAATGAATAGCAAACACTAAACAATGACATATTTGGAACACATGTATTTTATTATGCACTGAATCATTCAATCAGAATTGTGCCTCAAAACCAGCCAATCAATACTGTGCAATGATACAATTGTAAGTCGCCCTGGATAAGGGTGTCTGCTAAAAAAAAAAAAAAACCATAAATAATAATAATAACAACAAATGGAAGCAGTTCTGCATCAACCACTGTCATGCCAGCCAATCAACAGTCTGTCAGCTTGACTGGAGCTCAGCATCTTTCCAACGACAAAGTGAAACGTGGACAGTTCAGTAATATTGTTCCATTCAGTTATCTGGAAGATAATCTATAAGAAACTCTAACAAGTAAAAAGTGATTTGTTTAACAGAATTATTCTTTTGTTTTCTCTTATTACTATGTATGTTTTTATTATCATTTTCCAGACTATCTTCCTCAAAGTTTTCTTAGTGGAAGGGTACCTGGCGAATCATTACACAGTCAAAGTAAATCAGGTAAAGCATTCTGTGGTACTATGAGATCCTAATGTTAAGAATGTGGTCTTAATAGAAAGGGTGCTTACCACTGAGAGTACATAGAATGTATTTTAATATCACATTTTACTATCAAATTAGCACAATCTACTAATAAGTTAACATTTAAAAAGTTGTCCTAAAAAATGCACACAATAAAGTAACAAACAAAATTTTACACAATGTATAATCTTGCATGGATGATTTTAGTTATGTTCACAATATCAATACATTCATGGGAAATCAATTAAAAAAAAAAAATGGTTAATTGTATTCTGAAAACAGCAAAATGTTGTCTACACATTCTTTGACTGTTACTGTAATTCATTATGTTTAAGACAGGAGTTATAGAATTTTGTTTTATACCCCAGACTTGAGCTAGAAATACAGCATTAAACGTGCTTGCTCTTACTCAAATTTTGATGTTATTGAACACCCTTCTTTCTTTAAAACCCAGGGCATTTTCTCTCATACAAAAAATAAATTAGTTTTTTTGTAAAAATTGATTAGCAGATGATGAATTGTGCTAGTAACATAATAGAAATGAAATGCTTGATCATCTACAATTGATTTGCAGTCTTCCAAGTTAATGTAAGAATTGAGTGATTTCGATAATCCTGGTCTGAACATTTCAAGTATGGGATCTCAATGAACTATACACTCAGAAACATAAAATTAACCTGTAGAACATCCACAAAAACTTGGGTCAACAAATGCTATTTTGCACATCAAATGTAATTTGCATTGGCTTTTGTTTCTGCCAGTGGGCGCTCTGAAATGTGTGTGTAAGATGTGGGGTGCAGATGCAAGTACTAGTAAAATTAGGTGCCATCTAGTCCAGTATAGTCAAGAGTTGTAAGGTGGTCATTACATTTACATCTAAGTTGTGAATGTTTGATACATTTTGGATAATTTTGTAACAACTAAGGGATAGATGTACCAAAGAGTTGCGCCTGTCGCAATAGTTACAAACCACTTACACATGAGTCGAAGTCTAGGGTGAAAATTACTAAACAAGATGTGAAAGGATGGCTTGCAGTGATGACGTCAGACCAGAAATACAGACTCAGGAAGTAGCGGGGCAAAACTGAAGCTAAATGGCGTTCAGTGTTTTATTTAATGATAAACAAACAGTGTGAACAAAACTCACAAAATAAAGGCTGCTTTGGCTAAACGAATAAACAAATAATGACCAAGTATCGTGCTGGTGTATAACCCAGCACGTATAGCAATTGTTTACTCTCTTTAACTACCTCTTCTACAGACTTACGTCTCTCCTCTGACACTCTACCCTGACGCAGACAGCTGCAGGCTTTTGTAAAGGTGACCATCTCCCAATTAGTAACAATTAATCAATCAATTAACTCGGGAGATGGCCACCTTCTGCACAAGGTTTTTATGAATGGGGATTTTAACTCCAGTCATGTGACTGTATTATGAAACAGGGTTTTTGCCGGTCTCACACAGCAGATAATAAATCTGATGGGTTTTGTCCGTCCGCACAAAACACAAATACATACATTACAAATACCAATACAAATAACAATAATAATAAAACAGCGCACACATGTATATAGGGGCGGGACACTCCGCCACACAAGTACAATGCTGTTAGTGACTTTTTAGGGAATGCTTTGTGACAGCAGTTTTTGTTTGTGGTTCAAACTTGAATATGTAATTATGGGCATTCCTGCATAAATTTGCAAAAAGGGGGCAGAGAGAGTGCAAATGATGGTTCTCAAATATTATAATTAGATGTATGAAAGCTGCCGGAAATTGAGACACACATTATTGCATCAATTTGTTAAGAACTTTTGAAAGCATGTTTTAAACAGTCACAATTTTTGCTGGCATTTCCTAGTCCGTTTGTTCTTGTGCATTGCCAGTTGTACTCAAGAATATTTGATGTGAACACCCAAATACCTAATTTTCACTAAGGGCAGGGTATACTTACAAGCCTTGTTGAAAACACATTTCTATGACATTTCTGGTTTGGCCAAGTTTAAAAAAAAAAAAAAAAAAAAAAAGTTTCAATGTAAAATAACCTTTTTGTCGCATTGTTCACCAGTGTGTACGATGCAGCAGCATGATTTATTTTGTGTTACCAGTAGGCTAAAGTAAAAAGAAAGTGTGCTAGGTTTTCATTTGATTTTACTACTGTACTGTATAGGCTTACTGTATGGATTTATAATTTTACATAATGTGTAGCCTACCAAAACACATTAGTGTTATTTCAGCGCAATGATTTACATTTAAAATGCACTGAGCACTATACATGTATGTGTATGCAATGTTATTGTATTGTTTTTAAACCCAACACTTCCTTTTGTTAGACAAATGTATGGTTTAAACAAGGGGCTACTGTATGATTATGAAAAGCTTTTTGATAGAAACACATTTTTTCTTTGGTGGTGAAGGTGTGGGCCCCACTGTACCACAGTATGATTTGGTAACATAGTTACTGAACCACAGTAACTATGTTACCAAATCATACAACTGCACATGCGTAGCAGTCGTTTTTTAAAAGTACTTTTTTATATTAAAATACACATTTTTAAAATTCCCCACCCACAAAAGACACTAAAGGTTACTTAAATGCAGTAACTTTCAGTAGTAACTGCACAGCAGTTTTTTTTTACCTACAGGTGAATAATAATAATAATAATAATAATAATAATAATAATAATAATAATAATAATAATAATAATAATAAATAAAAACGCTCTCCTGGCACCAAATTTACAAGAAAAACACACTTTTTTTAAAAGTGCTTAGTTTAAAAATTACTGGACAGAATAACACAAAACGTCAGGGAGCTGCACAAAATAGGGGCTTATAATAGAAAGAACATTGCTGTTGTCCTGCCATAATTGTCCTGCTCAGGTTCGTTTCGCCATTTTAAAGTAGTGACCCAGACACAGAGATGGAGATTTCTTGAAAGCGCTTGCACGCTAAGATTTTTAATAAAAAAAAATAAACAAAACAGAAAACAAAAACCTAGCTCTATACGAGCAATAACTAAACAAACCGGAACCTACCTAACAACAGGACAGCTAAGCTGTTTACCTGCTAACACAAAAACAAACAACAAAAAACTACACAGTTTTTACAAATAACTTTTTCAGAAGGCTACACACAGTTTCTTTCTTTCTTTCTTTCTTTCTTATACACTTGTGCATACTCTCAAGCGGGCTTTCCACACAGCAGCAGCCCAGAGCAGACTGCCTGCTTTCCTTAAATACCCTGCACCAGGCTCTAATTTACAATGATGGCCAGGTGCAGGTGATAGTTAACAATTATACAAAACCAATTAAATTAAGCAAATGTGCATTTGCACATTTTTTTTTTTCTCAGCAGGGAGGAATTAACCTTATACATGCACACTTATGACATAATTAGTTCCTGAAAGTCGCAAAGTAAGTTGAAATGTCGTAAGTTGAAGCATATTTTCCCACAGGAACAATGTTATAAATTGGGGTTCTATTCCTGATCCTTTTGGCCAGATAATATATTTTTACAAAAATGACCCTTTATATTGTACTCATGCAAATATTTCTTTAACTCTTTAGACTCAGCCCGGTGGTTACCTGCACATTATTCGGGCACCTAGGGGCTTTCTAATGATGTATTCAGCGTGTGTATGCTGTACTCCTAGCCGGAACTATGATCACCTGAAGAGTTTTTACAACATTTATAAATATCAAGAAACGAGTGGATACAAGCAAGTACTATTTCATGAACTAAATATATCTTGTAATCTGCCTAAACATCAATCTTTTTTGACAAAACATTCAGGAAGTCCCTCTGGTCATAGAATAACACTTTTTTATACATGTATCTGTAAACAGAATAAATAATAAATATTGTGTTGAAAAAAAAGCAAAGTTTGTATGCTTTCTGAAGTACTTTATAATGTTCCCCAGAGTGTTCTGAAAAAAGGACACCATTTCCAAGATGCTACTGTAAAAAAAAAAAAGATGTTTAGTGAATTTCAATAGGAAGAGAGTGAACTACAGCTGAAAAACGTCTCGTCCTAGGGGAGCATCCCACTGAAAAATGCTTGGTCCTGAAAGGGTTAAACTGCAACAAACTTTGTATAGAGACAGTAAAGCCCTTTGCAGACCTGTCTCTGTTTACTTACACAGCTTGATTTATTGGCTGTTTTCTTTGAATATATTGGCTTTGATTGGTGCTGCAGCTGTCACTCTTTCACAGACCCACATTCTCAGATCATCTTATTGGGTATGCATTAACTACAGCCCTACATTTTAACAGTCTTATTTAGTCCTACCTTAATAGTATTGTAGTCTAATTGTTACTCTCAATGTAGTTAGCTACTGCATTCACCGAGTTTCCTCCCACTAGTACTAAGCTGTTAGTTTTTAGTTTTCTGTAAATCTTCCTTTCTCAGTCTCTTGTACTCTCCCTTTCCAAGTCAAAGACACACTCCCTAAAAATGTGAAAAGAAAGGCCAAGACAGAGATAGAAATGAACATTTTAAAAGGTGGCTAAAACCAATTCCAAAAGGTTTTTCCAATATTATAACAGTAAAATAATATCCAAGAAGGAAGTAAAATGTCTAAGCGATACAAATGGCAACATCATAGATGAAGAGAAAAAAAATAGGAAATATTACTTTTAACAAGATTCTACAAAGGAGTATATGGACAACATGCCCCACCTGCTCCTATCCAGTTATAATTTTAGCATAACAGATGCAGACGTGTTAAAGGGACGAGGAGCTCCACAATTCTTGATTCTTGATTTCAGGATTCCCCCTCAACCTACCCTACCAACGTACCTATCTGTCAACCACATTTTTGGAAGGTAAATCTACATAATAAATACAATGCTCTGTGTTTGGAGAGAATTAGTATGCTTTATGTTGCTACAGCAAGGCGATCAATAAGGCATACAATAACCGTTACTTTATTTGCAGTAGTGCAGTATCGGTACAGTTTAAAATAAAAAAAAAATTGTGGATTTTTTCACTTAACTGTCTCAAATAAGTTTTTATAGCACTTTAAAGACATTGTGGTAAAAACATACATTGTGGATTAATGGGTGGGTTAATCTCACAGTAAATACAAATTATAGACAAAAATCAACTGAACCTCCAAATAATTCAGAAGAAAGCTGCATTTTCTGTGCCAGCATGCATAGCCAGAATACAGTTAACTTATAACCAAAGATTTTGTAAATTGTCATTAGAATACCAAAATCACACTTTTTCATTTGCCTGTAGATACTTTTGGTCGTTTTTGAGGGGAATCAAATTATTACAACGTATAACACTTAGATTATAGGAAAGAATGAGAATAGCTTGCATTAAATTCTCCTTAAAGCAGCAAAGCAAATTTGAATGATGTGTTGTTCAAGAATTGCTGTTTACTGTGTGGAGAGATTTCTCTCAATCTATTTCTTGCTAAATACATTATCATATTCTGCAATGCCCCTGCAAGCTTTTAGACTAATACTGGTGTAAATAAAAATCAGTTATTGAACCAACAAAAATACATGTCCTTTGGCTTGTTATAACAACACAACATTACTACAAAAATATTGAATGTGTATGTGTGGCAAAGTGCCCCGCCCCTGGGCTATTTATTTGTGTTGTATGTTACAGGTAGTGTGTTAATGTTGGTGTATAGTCATTGGTACACGGGATATAAATGGGTCTGTGTAACACAAGTGTTTAAAATGTATATTTGTATTTAGGCACAAGGATTGCACAGCACTTCACGTGCAGGTAAAATGTAATAATATGCGAGCACGGGGAATTGCACTTTTAATAATTCACGTGCAGTTGTACCCGAGACTCCAATTGAATAATTGATTAGCAATTGAGTCTCGGTACAGCTGCATAAAAGCAGCATGTTTGTACTCACTTGGGGTTATGTGTTCGATGAGTGGAGAACTGGATTGGAGACGGAGGTTATAATAATAATAATAATAATAATAATAATAATAATAATAATAATAATAATAGTTAAATATCAGCTCACCGTGTTTGTCTGTGTAGTCCGTTTTGTTTGTCTCTTTATTTTGGCGAAAGTGCCGTGTCCTGTGTGTTTTGTGTTTACAACCTTTTATTTTCTGTCTGTTTCATTATTAAACGCTGAGTGAAACCGATCGCTCAGCTTCACCAAACTTCACCGCTCTGTTGTTTATTCACTGGTTCCTGTTTCCGACATCACCCACTGCAGCCGTCTTTGTAACAGTATGATAAGCCAAACGATCATTTAGAGATATCACAAATTAATTTACACATATCTCTAAATATTTAATGATATCTCAATATCATGTCCAGATATCTCAAAATATTTTAAGACATCTTCAAATATTTAAAGATATCTCGAAATCATTTTAAGAGAACTAAAATACATCTTTAATTGGAGCTTTAAATGAGATATCTAAAATGCATTTTGAGATATATTTAAATTATTTTAAGATATCTTATAATATCATTTATATATATATATAATATATATATATATATATATATATATATATATATATATATATATAATTGGTTATATATATACAATAACTATTCATTTTATATATACTATATTATATATCTAGATATATATATATAATATATGAGATATATATATACCTTCTATATTTTGATATATATATTACTTCCTT
This sequence comes from Polyodon spathula, assembly GCF_017654505.1. Lineage (NCBI taxonomy): Eukaryota > Metazoa > Chordata > Actinopteri > Acipenseriformes > Polyodontidae > Polyodon > Polyodon spathula. Next base: position 74,202,015 of record NC_054534.1, read on the forward strand.
CTTATATCAGATATCTATAAAATCATTTAGTGATATCTCTAAATATATTCCTGTTCATTTAGAGATGTCTTTAAATAACTTCCTGTTCATTTAGACAAGTTCATTCAAAACATATAGAATTTTTACAGGAAGTCATTTAGATATTGTTACTCTTAGTATTTAATGTACTATCCTCTGTATTTCACTGTATTAGCTGCATTATGCATTGTCCCTCACTATCTTGTAAAGCGCTTTGTGATGGTGGTCAACTATGAAAGACGCTAACATAAATATTGATTGATTGATATCTTGAAATGACTTCCTGTTCATTTTGAGATACCTGCAAATAGATGCAAAACATTAAATTAAGATAACTATAATAGGGGCTATTTACAGATATCTCATATTCATTTAAAGATATCTGCAAATGATTTACATATCTCTAAATTTTTCAAGATATCTTAAAATGCAATTTGAGATATCTCTGAATGATCATTTCGCTTGACACAGAATGTGGTGTATATCTGCAGACCTTACCGTATATGCAACCAATATGACTAGATTCTCAAAGATTTTGTAAATTGTTATCAGCACTATTTTTTTCAGCAAAAAAAAGTACCAAGAAATGGAACACAGCAGGAGAACAGCTGCTTCATCTGGCCACGAGAATTAGTTTAGAGTAAAAAAAAACCAAAACATTCCATTTCATTTTCAGACATCTACAGGTTTATTTGCAACATGCTTAATGCAGTGCTGTTTAAACTATAATTCCAAATAATAATAAGTAACTGCAATTGAATATACCTAAATCACGACAGCAAAGCAATTAAAGTCGTGTACCCTCTGGATTACAAGACTGTCAGTTGCTTCTCATGAACTGTTTTGAGTCCCAACAAGATACATTTTCCAATTATCAACCACTCCAGTATTCTAGTGATAGAAACCTGCAGCTTATCCAGTACAAATACTCCTGAGACCAACAGCTCCTTCTAATTACTGGTTCTCTTTAAGTACACCATGTTTGTCCACACAATTTAAAATATGGGCACATTAAAAATAGTGGTTTAGCATTGACTTCTTACATTATGTTGCTCTGTTTTGCATATAAGAAAGGCTAATTACATTCACACAATCGAAGAGTTCTGTTTATTTACTGTATTTATTTTAGTAACTGTGGCAGGCTGGCGAGTGGATAGAGGCCCAGAGACAGACTGCAGTTCAAAAAAATAACTATTTTATTATAAATAAACAAAAATAAAGTGCACAAGGGCAAAATAACAGATACTCAAACACAAATAAAGCAAAAACAAAACTCACAAAAATAAAGGTTTCCAGGCTGGGCAATGCCTTCACTGGATTTAGAAAATTCAAAAAACCACAAAACAAACACCAACCTGCTTCCTCAGCTCCCTTCTCCCAAATGAGAAGCTGAGGCCTCCTTTTATATCAGGTGGCTGGGCGCTGATTGATCGTTAATTAACCTAATCAACTCAAATCAACCCCAGCCACCTGAACATAATAAACCCAGGCAGGCAGGGGAAGTTAACCCCATCCCTGCCAATTTAAAGGGCAGAGCTTTGCTCTGCCACACACCTCCCCCCATGTACAACGTACACCGGCCGCAATCGGCCAACTCCCCCCTTCCCCCCCCCCCCCCCTCCTCCCCCCAAGAGTCCAATTATGTCCCTTGGGTGGGCTGTTATGGTGGGTGGTGGTGGGCGGGGTTGATGTCGGAGCCCCCAAGCCTTCTTTGGTTGAGGGGGCCCCGAATGTCCAAGGTAGCATGGCGACGGCGGCCCGGCTCCCTCTGGTGGCGGAGGCGGCGACGGCGGCCCGGCCTCCCTCTGGTGGCGGAGGCGGCGACGGCGGCCCGGCTCCCTCTGGTGGCGGAGGCGGCGGCCCGGCTCCCTCCCTCTGGTGGAGGCGGCGGCGGCGGCGGCGGCCCGGCTCCCTCTGGTGGCGGAGGCGGCGGCGGCGGCCCGGCTCCCTCTGGTGGCGGAGGCGGCGGCGGCGGCCCGGCTCCCTCTGGTGGCGGAGGCGGCGGCGGCGGCCCGGCTCCCTCTGGTGGCGGAGGCGGCGGCGGCGGCCCGGCTCCCTCTGGTGGCGGAGGCGGCGGCGGCGGCCCGGCTCCCTCTGGTGGCGGAGGCGGCGGCGGCGGCGGACCGGCTCCCTCTGGTGGCGGAGGCGGCGGCGGCGGCGGCCCGGCTCCCTCTGGTGGCGGAGGCGGCGGCGGCGGCCCGGCTCCCTCTGGTGGCGGAGGCGGCGACGGCGGCCCGGCTCCCTCTGGTGGCGGAGGCGGCGGCGGCCCGGCTCCCTCTTGTGGCGGAGGCGGCGGCGGCGGCCCGGCTCCCTCTGGCTCTGAGAGCGGCGGCAGATCCTCTCCCTCTGGCTCTGAGAGCGACGGCGGCGGCTCCTCCCTCTCTGGCTCTGGGGGCGACGGCGGCTCCTCCTCCCTCTCTGGCTCTGGGAGCGACGGCGGCTCCTCACCCCTCTCTGGCTCTGGGAGCGACGGCGGCTCCTCACTCCTCTCTGGCTCTGGGAGCGACGGCAGCTCCTCCTCCCTCTCTGGCTCTGGGAGCGACGGCAGATCCTCCTCCCTCTCTGGCTCTGGGAGCGACGGCAGATCCTCCTCCCTCTCTGGCTCTGGGAGCGACGGCAGATCCTCCTCCCTCTCTGGCTCTGGGAGCGACGGCAGATCCTCCTCCCTCTCTGGCTCTGGGAGCGACAGCAGATCCTCCTCCCTCTCTGGCTCTGGGAGCGACAGCAGATCCTCCACTCCTCTCTGGCTCTGGGAGCGACGGCAGATCCTCCTCCCTCTCTGGCTCTGGGAGCGACGGCAGATCCTCCTCCCTCTCTGGCTCTGGGAGCGACGGCAGATCCTCCTCCCTCTCTGGCTCTGGGGCGAGCGACGGCAGATCCTCCTCCCTCTCTGGCTCTGGGAGCGACGCAGATCCTCCTCCCTCTCTGGCTCTGGGAGCGACGGCAGCTCCTCACCCCTCTCTGGCTCTGGGAGCGACGGCAGCTCCTCCTCCCTCTCTGGCTCTGGGAGCGACGGCAGCTCCTCACCCCTCTCTGGCTCTGGGAGCGACGGCAGCTCCTCACCCCTCTCTGGCTCTGGGAGCGACGGCAGCTCCTCACCCCTCTCTGGCTCTGGGAGCGACGGCAGCTCCTCCTCCCTCTCTGGCTCTGGGAGCGACGGCAGCTCCTCACCCCTCTCTGGCTCTGGGAGCGACGGCAGCTCCTCACCCCTCTCTGGCTCTGGGGACGACGGCAGCTCCTCACCCCTCTCTGGCTCTGGGGACGACGGCAGCTCCTCACCCCTCTCTGGCTCTGGGAGCGACGGCAGCTCCTCACCCCTCTCTGGCTCTGGGAGCGACGGCAGCTCCTCACCCCTCTCTGGCTCTGGGAGCGACGGCAGCTCCTCACCCCTCTCTGGCTCTGGGAGCGACGGCAGCTCCTCACCCCTCTCTGGCTCTGGGGACGACGGCAGCTCCTCACCCCTCTCTGGCTCTGGGGACGACGGCAGCTCCTCACCCCTCTCTGGCTCTGGGAGCGACGGCAGCTCCTCACCCCTCTCTGGCTCTGGGAGCGACGGCAGCTCCTCACCCCTCTCTGGCTCTGGGAGCGACGGCAGCTCCTCACCCCTCTCTGGCTCTGGGAGCGACGGCAGCTCCTCGCCCCTCTCTGGCTCCCGGGCGACGGCGGCTCACCCCTCTCTGGCTCTCGGGAAGGCGGCTCACCCCTCTTTATTGGAGTGACCGGTGGATCTCCCATGTCTACCGCCAGGTAATTAACCACCATGAGGGCAACCTCTGGGAAGGAGGCCGGGTGGTGCTGTTCCTCCCACTGTTCCCACCTCTCCCCATCTCGACGCCACAGCGTGTTGATAACTATGGGGAGATCGTGGACGAGGTCTGCCTCAGGGTGCATCAACCAGTCCCAGATCTCCTGGGACGGTGGTGAAGGTGGTGGTGCTGGAGGTAGTGGGGTGGCCCCTGATGCCCGGGGTGAACACTGCACCTCTTCCTGGGCCTGGTTGTAGGGGCATCCTGCCCAGTTGTGGCCGTCCTCCTCACACCGGCCACACCAGTTTGCCGGTGGCACGTCTGGGCAGGACCGCCAACGATGGTCCTCCTTCCCACACCAGGAACACCAGGGGAAGAGGCTGGCCGGGTCCTCCAGTGGTGGCTGCAGCAGCTTACATTTCTTCAGCTGCTGCTTGTCCTGCCTTTTCCACTGTCTGCTCTTCTTTCCCATTTTTTTTTTTCAAAAAAAAAAAAAAAAAATAAATACTGCTCTGAGCCTCTAGGTGGCGCTATCCCACTTCTGACACCAAATGTGGCAGGCTGGCGAGTGGATAGAGGCCCAGAGACAGACTGCAGTTAAAAAAAAAAATAACTATTTTATTATAAATAAACAAAAATAAAGTGCACAAGGGCAAAATAACAGATACTCAAACACAAATAAAGCAAAAACAAAACTCACAAAAATAAAGGTTTCCAGGCTGGGCAATGCCTTCACTGGATTTAGAAAATTGAAAAATCACAACAAACAAAACACCAACCTGCTTCCTCAGCTCCCTTCTCCCAAATGAGAAGCTGAGGCCTCCTTTTATATCAGGTGGCTGGGCGCTGATTGATCGTTAATCAACCTAATCAACTAATCAACCCCAGCCACCTGAACATAATAAACCCAGGCAGGTAGGGGAAGTTAACCCCATCCCTGCCAATTTAAAGGGCAGAGCTTTGCTCTGCCACAGTAACATATTGACTTTTGTATACCTTTCAGTTATTGCTCTTATGTGTTGACTGTCAAAAATACCTTGTGGAGGATAACTTCAAATACTGTAATTTAGAAAAATTCCTGAAACTATATGCACTAAATTATGTGTATATTCTATATGAAACACCATTTTCAAAAATGTGAAACACCATAAGTCATCTACCAGGCTATAATGCCTTTTCAGTACTGCTTAAAGAGTAAGTAATTCCAAATTCCAATTCCAAAATTCTGTGTTTTCTCCTGCTATTTACAAAGGAAAATACATTTATTTAGGAGCATTTCTGAGTTAACATGTAAGATAAAAAAATAAATAAATACAAACTTGAAATAAAAACTGCAACAAAGCTAATTTTCCCCTTGGATCCCCAGAGTTTTCCTCTTTTTGCATCCCTATGTAATGTGTATGTGTTGTGTTTTTTTTTTTTTTTTTTTTTTGTATTTACATATTTTATTTTACTTACTTTTTAAAAATGTAATCGATTCCAATTTTTTAACCCGGTTTTCTCCCAAATTTAGTGTGCCCAAATATTGTCTGTATCCTCAGCTCTTCGCTCGCAGCCCTCCCATGCCCGGTGACTCGGGGAACGGAAGCTGCAGCACACCTCCAAAACGTGCTCCTGCCAATCTGTCATTTTTTTGCACTGTGGATCCACAGCGAGGCCACCAGACATATAGTGCAGGAGGACAATCCAGATCTGGAGGCTCCACTGCAGAGCCACAGGCGCCCTATCGGCCACAGGGGTTGCTGATGTGCTTTGAGCTGTGTATTCCCCTGCTGACCTAGGCCCTCCCTACCCGGGCAGCGCTCGGCAAATTGTGCGCCACCCCCTAGGAGCTCCAGGTCACGATCAGCTGTGGCATAGCCTGGACTTGAACCTGCGATCCCCAGGCTATAGGGCACCTTTGCTGGATACACCACTCGGGAGCCCTCTTGTATTTGCATATTGAGTATTGTAATTGCTATTTAATTTGTTGGAATTCATATCTTGGTAGACATGTCCGCTGGATGAGCCCTAATTTGCTTAAAAATGCTATTTTAGAAAATCCAGTACTGTTTGACCACAAGATGCATATACGTGTCATCTAACTGCATTATATTTTTTCATGAATATACGGCTTTGAGCAAAAGTAATTTTTGAAGCTGCCCCAAACCTCATTTAACTGCCACATTGCCACTGAATAAAGGTGTTTTTCTTGTATATCATTTTAGAGAATTTCATGTAGGTTTCTGTACATACTCTTGTTATAAGAAAGTGAGTCACAATGTCCCTGATGCATGTGATTCACTTTCTGTGTGCCCCAGACTTGCATTTGAAAAACCTCAAGCAACACTGAGCTATAAACACATTACACAATTTAAACATCAGGGTCATTATGCTCTTTTCAGATTCATTAAAGGGATAGCATGTAAGTTGGACTCTTAGTTAAAAAGACACATCATGCCTGTGCTATCTGCTGCACCCAGACAAACCATCAACATAAAAGAAGAAATCAAAAAGTAAGAACAAATCTGCCCTTCAATGCAGAACAAACCAAGCATGCTATTGCCGGGAATGCATATTATTTATTTACATATATATTCTGTCCTTAAAAATGAATGTACATATTAAAATGTAAAAAGGAGAATGTGCCACTTTGAATATTAGGGACTGTGATGTGATGTGGAAAATATATGTAGGCCAGGATTTCAGGATCTGCCCTTTAATTATAACATTACAAAGATAATGCTGAACAGAAACAAATGCTTTAAGGGTTTCTGTGAAACAGCATTAAAAAAAGACAAGAAAGCTATTGCATACTTTCTTCCTTGAGCAGCCATATTTCATTACACTGTGCTGAGCTTAGAAAGCAATCAAGCATATTTAGCCATCCTTGTCTCAGGCTAAAGCAATTATTACTCTAGTTTTTTACTGTGCTCGGCCAAGGGGAAAATGAACCAGAGTACTTATCAGCTCAATGCATACACAAGTGACTCTGAAGGGAGTTGACTAAGGCCGGAGCCATAGGTTACCTTTGAATCCATTAACACTGTAACAGCAGCACATTAGTGATAACCACATAAATATCACAAAAAATGGCATTGTTGTTTGCATTAATATTGCATTTAGCACATTTAGAAAAGGACAGTCAACAAGCTGAAAATCTTTACACAATTTTTAACACCTGGATCTGAATCATTAAATTCAATTTCTCCCTATATTTGATTTTATGATGTTATTATTAACCTAGTTAATTTAAATATAAAAATCAAATAAAAAGCAAATGGTTAATTACAGTAAATTATATCCTATCCTTTGCATAAACAAAACATAATATGTGTTTTTAGCTGATATAGATCCTCTGATGTGTAACAGTCTGGAGCATTTCTTCTGTTTTCATCTGGGGTACTACTGACCAGCACTGCAGAGCTTGAAATGATTCAGAAAAAAAAGAAAAAAAAAACAAAACAAAATAACAACAAAAAAATTCTGCTTATAACTTAAAGATTTCTACCTCATCGACATGATATTTGGAAGATGTGGAGATCATGGCCTTATATGGTCAGCAACAGTTTTGTTTTGTTCACTAATTATTTCATTCTTTTACTTTTTTTTTTCCTGGTGTGGAGGGATTTATTTGAAAATGTACAGAGTACAAAATACTCTGTACACATTCATTTTTTCACTTGATTGTCTATGGATGACACATTTTGCATGCATAAAACAAAAGATAGACCACCATGTGTAGACGGAAGGGAATCTTTTTTTCTATTGTACCCAATTTAGTACCTAAAGGAAAACAAAAAAAAAAAAAATCTGTCATTTTGCAACAAATGTGTAACCCCTTTCTTGGTATCACTAGTTGTTTTTAACTAGGAGATATTTGTTTGTATCACTTATATTAAATATATTAGGACACTAGAGATAGTTTGAAAAAACAGAAATATCAAAACACACGTAAATGGTTATACTATATTATATAAAATCTTTTCAAGGAAATGCAGTTTATTGAGGGCTCATTTGCATAATGTGCGTAAAATGAAGCCCTGTTCGTTAAAGGTTGACGGGTAATCATAACTAAGAAATATCTAATCCTTGAAACCCTGTATTAAGCAAATACTAATATCCTTTCTCATTTGTTCTTGTTTTTTATGGAGAGAAGCCACATGATATGACAGCTTGTTTCCCGTTATGAGTAGTCTTGAAAACATTAATTTGGGATTTGGATCAGATTAAGTTTTATCAAGGCCTTAAATTATGTGTCATGTGTTTGGCATTTTAGACTGGTCATATAGCTTAATAAATATATTTTAATATTCTAACCCTTCAGATTATAAAATGCCTGTGGGTTTGCATCTTATAGAGCCTTTATGTAAGGAATATTAAAGCATCATCATGCACAGTGTTCTGTGATAGAAATAATTATACAGTATGGGAACCCACAACATTAATCACTGTACAACATAGTGGAGTCAGATTATGAAAGGGGCTTCAGAAAATTGACCTTTAGGGGCATACAGTATAAGTAGCTATATTTTTAATTTAGAATGAAAAATAAAAATCCCTTGCTAAAGGTTAGTGACAAGCATACTTTAACTTATTATTCTACAGCTAAAACCTGTCAGACAGAACAGACATAATTTGGTAGGTAAAAAAGTATGAAGTCAAGCAGCCTTCTCTGAATTATGCAGCAGTAAGGAAATGTTAATCAAACATGCTTGTCTTTGTCTGTCACTGACCCTTTGACTGATTTCTAATACATTTCAGAAATCTGCCGTATCTGGGACTGTATTTTAGTGAAATACTTAAAATAATTAGCAAGCACTAAAAACCTACAGTGTAAGCCTGAATCCATGTTTTTCTCTATGCTTTCATAAACTGAGGACAATATGCTATATGCGTTGACATTTCACTGAACTGGACACTGCACTGAACACTGCACTGGACGCTGCACTGAACATTTCACTGGACACTGAACTGCACACTGCAGTGGACTCTGCACTGAACATTTCACTGGACACTGCACTGCACACTGCACTGAACATTTCACTGGACACTGCACTGCACACTGCACTGGGCAGTGACCATTTCACTGGACACTGAATTGCACACTGCAGTGGATTCTGCACTGAACATTTCACTGGACACTGCACTGAACATTTCACTGGACACTGAACTGCGCACTGCAGTGGACTCTGCACTGAACACTGCACTGGACGCTGCACTGAACATTTCACTGGACACTGAACTGCACACTGCAGTGGACTCTGCACTGAACATTTCACTGGACACTGCACTGCACACTGCACTGAACATTTCACTGGACACTGCACTGCACACTGCACTGAACATTTCACTGGACACTGCACTGCACACTGCACTGGGCACTAAACATTTCACTGGACATTGCATTGCACACTGCACCAAACATTTCACTGGACACTGCACTGAACATTTCACTGAACACTGCACTGAAAATTTCACTACACTGCGCACTGCACTGGACATTTGCACTGAACATTCAGAAATCTGCCGTATCTGGGACTGTATTTTAGTGAAATACTTAAAATAGTTAGCAAGCACTAAAAACCTACAGTGTAAGCCTGAATCCATGTTTTTCTCTATGCTTTCATAGACTGAGGACAATATGCTATATGCGTTGACATTTCACTGAACTGGACGCTGCACTGAACATTTCACTGGACACTGAACTGCACACTGCAGTGGACTCTGCACTGAACATTTCACTGGACACTGCACTGCACTGGGCACTGAACATTTCACTGGACAACTGCACTAAACATTTCACTGGACACTGCATTGCACACTGCACTGCACATTTCACTGGACACTGCACTGCACACTGCACTGAACATTTCACTGAACACTGCACTGCACACTGCACTGGACACTGCCGTTTACTGGGCACTGGATTATTGTGTGTGTGTTGTCTCCAATGAAAATAAATATTACAATCATTGTATATAGACCCTCTGTTTGGACTTCCTCTGATTCCTGCACCACTCAACCTCCTGACAAGACCTAAATAAATAATAACAATAATAACAACATACCACCATAAAGATATAATTTCTTTCAGAAAGAATGGGTAAAAAAAATACTTTTTCACAGTGGAAGAAACATAAAAAGCAACAATACATCTCATAAATACAGCCAGGTCACGAGATTCCCAAAACTTGAATGTTTAATGGATCGGAATCAATCAATTAATGTAGGTTACATAGCAAAAAACATAGCTTTAACGTCATAATATCTGTAAAAATAAATTGGACAATAAATTTAACTCTAGAACCGCCGTGGTTATACTCATACCTAAAACCGCAGCTGGCAGCCTTTACGATGGTTACATTTTAAACATCAATATTAAAATGAAAGACTAACTATCAGATACAACTCAAAAGTTTTTTTCAAGCACGTCATATCAAACATCTGCACAGCTGAAACACAATATTTAAATGAACTATTAAATATAAAATGGTTTATTTGCTAACTTGCCACATATAAAGCATTACAGGCACTTAAAAAAAAAAAAAAAGACATATATATATATATATATATATATATATATATATATATATATATATATATATATATATATATATATATATATATATAAAAAAAAAAAAAAACTAATTTTTCTTTGATCAAACAGGTGTAAACAGTACAAAACTATAAAAACAAAATGTTTTTTAAATTTAAAATGAAAGTAACATATGTTTTCTCTTGAATGTGTCACTCGGTGCAGCACTGAATCCAGGCTGAGCTGCAGCAGCCTGCTGCTTTGCAGTTTTCTGATTGAAATGTTTTTGCCGGAGCACTGTGGCTAGCAACATGTACTGTAAAAGGCAGTCAAAATGACTTCTTTGGCAGTTCTAGATGGGCGGGATTATAACTTCCTTATTTTCGTGATCCTTTCAAATGCTGTCAAGATATTTAATACATGTATTTAGGAAAAGTCATAAACGGATAACCGCATAACTTTCAGACACGCAGAGTAATTTAAATATGAAAACCTCAAACCGTCAAAATGGCTGCTGTGGCGGTTCTAGTGTTAACAAATCTAAATGGTGTTGGATCTTAATACAGTTTGTGTCATATAATAGGTCCCTCTCCACATTTTTTTTATTGACCAGAAATACACTAACGATACTCATATGTGCTGTTATTTATTTTTTTAAAATGAGGGCATAAAAAAAAATCTAATTTAAATTATTTAAACATAGGTGGTATTTTAATATTACAATTTATACATGTATACCAATTAAATAGACACCTGCTCTTAATACTTACTTACTTGCTCACAATCACATTTAATTTTAAAATATTGACAGCTCTTTGTAGTTAATTCATTTTACACTGTCCTCTAATGGACTGGGCATGTGGTTCATAATGGTGTACTAATTGTGTTTTTCGATCACATGTATATCTATCAAACTCGAACGCTAGAAGCAGAGACCATTTATAATGAAAATATCAATCCAGCAGGATCACACAAAATTCTAATATCCTCTCCCAGGTGTGTTTGCATAAGCAGTGCAAAATAATGAAAAGATGTAATTTGAAAGTAAGTAATGTAACATTTTAGAGAAGATAGGGACATCATGGGCCCTTGACTTTGTTGCGGTAAACAATAAACCAAAGTAAGTGAAGAATACACTTACTTTGAGAAGGGCAAAAAATGACACAGATTGAAATCTGAGTTATAGTTTCAGAAGATTCTGTTTAAAGAGGACAGTGGGGTGGGGGAAAGGATGTTAAATGACTAACCTGAATTGTTGCTTGACTGGAAAATACACGCTCGGGTGAACAGACAGATGGTACAGGTGGTGGCACTAACCAGCAGCTAGAATCTGTGAATCTTCATCAGACCCAGTACCTTCCTGAGGGAAGCATCAATCTTATTTTAAATACCTTGCAATACCAAATCAATATCTTCACTAATACCCAGTGCCTTTAAAATAACACATTATTTTATTTTTCAGTGTAGAAACACTCGAAATTCAATAGAAAATAAAACATTTATGTTAAACTAACAGTCAAACCTGACCACTGAATTTTTTTTTTTTTTTTTTTTTTTCACTGCCACATTGCCACCTACTGGTCATTGCCTGTTTTAAATACCAGGGGGATTGCTGTGAGGATAACTGCTGTTAAGGCGTCATGCAAGGTAAATGTATAATGTATAAGACCAATTCAATACAACGTCAATGTAAAATATTTTTGGATGAAAGTACTGTACAGGGTACTCTGCAACCCCCCCTCCCCCCATCTCCATAATGACTGTTTAATCCAGCATAGCATATACATTTGGTCTGTAAACTAATTCAGACCACTGGCATTTTTTTAAATAACGTTGAATTCACAGTGATTTTCTTATCATATCCACTGTTAGACTTTTCAGGTGCAGAAACAAATAAATGTAAAAGGGACACTTTAATCCCCCCACACCCATTCCTCTATCCAAACAATCCTAACAAATGTGGAATCTATATTTGTTAGATACATGTTTTATGCAGATCCTTTATTAAATCAATACTTCCAAAGATTAATATTATTTTTATGGTGGACAGTTATAGCTGACAGAAACACACCCAGATAGGTGTGTGCATATGGCACGTGATAAGACTGATACAGTCTAATTCCTTGGATTTAATAAAGACATGGGTGTATGACTTTAATGAATTGCACAGATGTCGCTCTGCTCTACAGACAAGCCTTTATCTAGTCTGGTTCACTGAAGGTTGCTAAGATAAGAGATCCTTATACAATAATCTGAAGCACAGCACCATCTAGTGGATTTAAAAAAAAAAAAAGATTTCAGAGAAGGCAGACTATCAATTATGGCTTTTAATTACATAGACAGAGTACTGCATCCATCAATGGGTTAGTTCAGGCAACATTTAAAGGCTGTTTGTTCTTCAGTATTTTCAGCTAGTTCACATTTGCTAATCTAAGTAGAGGATCTGGAAGTACATGTAAAAATGACACTATTAAAATTTAAGAAATGTGTGTTATGATCTGGTTATGGTTTTACAAGGTTTAAATTTAAAGCACCATTCTCAAAGTTTTCTCCAAACACACATGACAATGAGAAAATATCAAATTGCATTTACTACTGAAGTTTACCAAAAAGACCAACAAGAAAGAATTTAATGTAAATGTAACACACTGCACAGATTTTCTTTTTGTGAGTTGAAAATTCTATATTTTGAAATCCTCTGTCCATCCTTGTCCTGTTATAGTACTATGCCTGGTCGCCTGGCTGCCATAACTTCTTGCTCCTAACTAAATGTCAATGACGGTACAGTTACAGTTATATAAATTACCCTCTCATTTACTGAACTTTTTATCTAGCCTTGACCTCTCTGTAAACTCTTGCTGCAAAATAATTATTTTTTAAAGAATAAATAAAACCTTGTATCTTCTGTTTGTATTTTCTCAAAATTAGGAGCATACACCATTCTCCTTCTGAAACACCAATATTAAAAGCAAAGCTAATTAACAGCTCTTCAAAATACCAATATTGTATGCATATTCCTACTGCTCAATAAGACCCTGCAGCTGTAAGATGCACATCTTAACTGGGTATATTATCCAGCAAAGCATCAAAACTACCAAAGCTGGGTAAATATGTGATATTTGAACTGCTGGCCCTAGATATGAAAGGTGAATGCTTTACCACTTCATGCCATACATTCCTATAATGTAAACTTGATCCATTTACTTTTGAGCACTTCATATTTCAAATCCTTATGGTGATTAAGTATGTCTCTGTGCTTACAGAACAGCATATGGTTAGAGGCATCAAGGTGTAAACCAGCTAAATCACTGCTACCCATGGGGTAGATTTGGTATAACTGGAGCTTACAATAATTCTTACAAAATATCTCTTAATTGTTTTAGAGAAACAACAGCTACATTTCAAAAAGTATGCAGAAAATTACAGTGAATAAGCTATCTGACATGTCGGCACACTTTGGACTTGACCAGAGCTTACAGTCTGTACTTTACTGGGCACGCAGTTCAGTAATCAATCCACTGTACTGAAATGTGTTTCCCTTGTGCTATAATTGAACAAGAGCACATTAGGCAGCACAAGTCAATCTGTATTAACAAATAGTGTACTATTCTGTTGCTTTTACATGTGCATTACATCACAAGGTAACACTTTATATTAAGGTGTTGCTTATTAATGTTTTATAAATATATAATAGATGCTTAATTGCTATATTATAGAGTGTTAATAAAACATTATATAACTATGTTTAAACATCCCAAAGTACAATAGGTAGCTAAAAAGTGTCCCCTTCATAAAAACTTAATTCTGTCTATGGCTATTACATGGTTAAACATCCCAAAGTAGAATGGGTGACTTAAAAACTGTCCCTTTTATAAAACTGTAATTCTGCATATGGCTATTGCATGGTTACAAACCATACATAATGCTTTAATAACACTCTATAACATAGTTATTAAGCATCTATTATATATTTATATACCACTTATAAAACATTAATAAGCAGTTAATAATAATAAAGTGTTACCCATCAAAAGTATACAATCAGTTTAACCCAATTAAAACACTTCACAACCATCCCTATAGAATCCAAGACCATAGTGATTTTACAAGTCGTTGCAGAGTATCAACAGACGCTGGAAAGACGGGGGACACCCTGCCTTATAGTGTTGTCTGGAAACACTAGCCCAACAGGCATGTCATGTCTGTCAACTGTGATGCAAGATACTATTTGGTTGCATTGCTCTATGATGTTTCCCACAACAAAAACGCTTTAGTGCATGCTCTCATTTGACTTTAGTATGTGTTGTAATTCTAATTACACGTGTTGTAATTCTAATTAATACTCATACTAATTTGGCCAATCAGATCCCTGAAAATGAAATGAGAACCAATGAATTTAAAGAAATAGTATGTGCAACAAATTATCCAATTAGAAGTCGCCTTACATCTGCCATTCCTGCCCAGTTTGTGGCAGTATATGGACTTGCCATTGGGTAAAGTCTAGTGAAAGATTGATAGATCTGGACCCACCAAGACAAGCATCGACTGGTGGTTTCAAAGCCTTAGAAATCACTTTAATTCAGTGGAAACCCCGTTTTAAACACGTCTTGAAAGATCTGACATTAAATCTAGTATTAGCTATAATAACAATATTTTAATGTAAAACTGAAATAAATATAATTAGAAAATTAAAAAAAAAAAAGATTGTGTACATTGTTAACCAACAAGGTCTGTCTCAAGATGTCTCTCACCGCCATAATTTGCAATTTTCCTTATTCTGATTGTTTTTAAGCGTATTGAAAAAAAATAAAATAAAATAAATAAAATAAAATAAAAATCCTAAAGGTGATTGGCTACTAATTATGCTGTATGACTGTAAAATAACCAGCACATACATAGGTACTACTGTGGCTACTTAGAAGGTGCCCCTACGTAGAAAATGCACAGTTAATTTACATTTATTTAGAACGCGTAGTTTTTTTTGTATTCTGATTGGTCCAAATCAATATGTGTACAATACAAGGATAATACGCAGTGCTTTTTGATGGAATTATAAGATACACCCAAGCAGGCATTTTTCATTAAAATTCTGCCGATGTTGGCACGTGGCATCTCCCTCCATTTAGCATGGCAAAACTCCCTGTGGGCAGCAAGTTAACCAGGGACAACCATATATGTTCTTAATCTCCAGAATGAAATGTATATTTAATATATTGGGTTCTTGCTTGTCACACACCCCAAAACCCATTGACATCCCTGAAATGATATTTCCATGCAGTACTGGATGTTATTCAAGCTGCTTGCAGTATAGGTAATGGGGAGATTAACTGTGGGACAGGGATAGATATACTGTGACTTCTAATATTCAAACTTTCAATGATACAGTTCAAAGCACTCGTCATGGCAGACCTGGGTTTGAGGGGCATACCTGTTGGTCATGGTGACCATACTGCAGAGGGGTGAAGCAAGCAGTATCACTTTTGAACCTGGAGTCATTAACTCTGTGCGCAACCTTTTGTGTGCCATTTTGTGTGAAATTGAATTTACAGTAGCTACTGAAATTGAATTTACAGTAGCTATTGCAATATATAACAGTCAATGAAATAAACTTTAAAAAAATAAAAATTAATATAATTATTTTTTTACCCTGAAGGACTGTCAGTCTGTGTACAGTCAGACATGTATGTGAAGCTACAAAAATTCAAATATATAACAATTATTTCACAAATAAATAAAATTGATCAACATCCTTAAGTCATTACATCAGTATTGAGACTGGACTCAATGTGAGTTAACTCTGACCTCGACATGTTTTATGTCTTTACATAGTTCAATAAATATACAATAGATAATATATATATATATATATATATATATATATATATATATATATAATATATATATATATATATATATAATATTTTTCAAAAAGTAATCTGATTCCTTCATTGTTCCCCTAGCATTATTGTGAGGACATAGAAAACAAACGATTGGTCTGGTGTTCTGAGAACTTGACCTGAAGATCAAAAGTTTCCCACCATCTTGTGACTGTGGGATTTTGCATATGTGTCATTACTTGTATACTAGATCTACACATCATTCAAGTTTGGATGGTCAGCACACACCACTTGAATATGGTAGAGGCTGTTAAACACAACTTGTCTCAAACTATAAAGTCTGTAGTTAGCCTTCACTGGAGTTGTTAGAGGGAATAGTTTTCTTTTTTTTTAAACAGATATTTCATGTCATTATTGAGACCACTTCAACAAACCTAGCTGTAGGTCAGACTGACAATATTAAACCTGCTTTGCACAACCTGCTAAGGCACACTACTTTACTCATCATTAAGCAATAACGGTAATTCATGTCAGACTCAAAACTGAGTACTTCAGTCACGTACAGTACTTTTTAATCCTAATTATTGGTTGAAGGGTGGAAAATGAACATTCTGTTACAGTTATTAACAGTTGATTGCTTCCATTTCATGCAGCATCATAGCAATGTATGGAAGCCATCTTGAGCTGGTGATACTAATTTAAGTAAAGGCAGACAGACTGCTAGATGCAGTGGCTAGTTATTATACATTTGTAATGGTTTCTGTTACTGCCTGATCATATTAATCTCAGCTAAAACAGCTTTGAATAAGAAAATGTTCAGTTCAAATTGAGCTGGGGGGAAAATAGAAGAAAGTCAGCCACTTTGATTTTATAGGACTGAGCCGCATAATGCAGCAGAAATTTGCTAATTGCAGAAGAAATTAACAGCAGAAAGTTCATAATTGACTTTGAAGATATATTAATTAATTGTCACACTTTCAATCTGAACAAAATAGTATTTACTTTGCTTTGATATTGCTGAAACAGATTATTTAAATATATAATAGATTAATGAGCATTAATACTAGAATTAGAGAAATCAAAATGATGCTGGTTAACTGAAAAACTGATTAACACCAGATTAAAATCAATTAGATTGAATAATCATATTGTAGCAAAACATATTATGAGTAAGTGTTTGTGTATTTACTGTATTTGATGGATGTAAAGCAGATTTAGTAGGCCTACAGATAAATGTGGGTTAAGAAACTTCATAGTTCAACTAAACAGGTTAGCATTTTAAATCTCATGTCAATGCAATGCTGGAATTTTAAGACTGGATTTCGAAGACTGGAGAAATAATGATATAATCAATCACATAATGCTGTTGCGGCCAAATACATTTTAAGCTCTAAATCAAGGGTTTTACTATTTGCTTTTCATATCAATGAATTTCAACTTGAACGTTTCATGAGAAAATAGAGAAATTGTCCAATTAAATCTAGCCAAGCAAATCATTTTTCCAAGTATAAACTTTGCCTGGCTATTTTCCTAAAACATGAAAACATATCCAGCTGTATAATAGTAGGCATAGTTGTGTCATCAGTATAGACAAAAATGAGCTCTCTTAGAACCAGATTCACTGCTTAACACAAGCATTAACCAGGTAATAGGTTAAACATTTCACCTATTACTGGTTACAGTAGCATGCTTCTGAAAACATGAGTGTGAAAAACAGTTTGCATTTTATCATGATACATCTTTGTGAGGTTTTCCATAAGTGGATAGACTTTCTCTAAAATATTACAATTCAGGAGGTATGAAATATAGATACATGGTAGGTTTCCATGAAGGTATGACTTTTTTTTTTTTTTTTTCTAATCGTAAAAATGAACGGAGCTCAAGCATAAAATGATTCAGTGGTGCCTTTGCTCAAGTTAAGGCTTGTGCATTCATGGAGTAATCCCAGACTCACCTGGACCTCAAGCATGCACAGATTCAAAATCCGGCAGCAAAGCTGCAAGTACTTTAACTTTCACTCCTGGTAGTTCAAAAAAATCTTATCATTAAAATGAATTTATGTATCTCCCCTCAAATATCTTTCTCCAGAAGCATGGACGTGCAACGTTTCCTACTCTGGTGTAAGGTGCTGCTGACCAGAGGCAGAGCCAAGCTTGTCACATTTCCAATCGAGGCCTAAGCGAGATAGATTATTGAAAGACAGATAAGCTAAACCTCACTTCAGTTAGGTAAGGGCCTTCTGCAGCACCTGTGCTTCTAAAATAGCCTATATATATACATATATATATATATATATATATATATATATATATATATATATATATATATATATATATATATATATATATATATTGTGTGTGTGTGTGTGTGTGTGTGTGTGTGTGTGTGTGTGTGTGTGTGTGTGTGTTTACGTAAAACGAAAATTGATAAAATTATATGTCTATTAATTAATTTACGACCCCGGATGACCTCGACGAACTTATTTACAATCAAATACTTGAACAGACACGTCTGTGATAGTGTCAACAGTTATACCAACACTTGTTGTTTTAATTAAAAAAAAAACAAAAAAAAAAAAAAAAAACATACATATAAAATGCTGCTGCTGGATCCCATGAACTATAAATAGAAACAACATTTTAGAAAAATATGTTAACTTGAATAAAAGTATAGAGCGCTGCGGAAACCTACAATGAATACATTCAGTTTGGGTTCAGTTGAATTTATATAAGGGTACAATAAATACAAATTAAATGCTATTATAGAGAAAAGCACATAGCTCTATCCTGCAATCTTGCATCAAACAGTTTTGATGGCCTTAAAGAACATTTTCACATAAGAACACACTGCTATAGAACAGCATAGCTTGATAATAATAAAAAACAACATGAACATATTTCATGATAAAATGAAGTCATATTAAATGCAATTTAAATTCGCTTCTTGAAGAAATAACTAAGTGCCTGACAAGATCAAACTTCTCATATCTAATAAAATTAAAAAATACAATTATGCTGCAAGCTGAGTTTATGAATTAACTGTCTGGAGATTAACTATATCCACAACATAAGGGCCTGTTTCTTTGGACTGTGCTGCCAACTGTGAAAACCTGAAAACATCCGCTATATAGTAAACTCCAGGTGGCAATTGAATTGTAATGTACTAGTGTTTATCAAGCACAAAAGCATTAATAGTGGTCTGTACAGTGAAAGCACACTTGATGCTTATGATTTTAGGTAGACTTTCTCCCATTTTTCACAAATAAACCATTTTGATTTCAATATCTTTCAATGGACGTGCATTGCACTATACTGCATAATTGGCAGAAGAAACAATTCAGATAAAACAACGATAACACAATGTATCTACATAATATGTCAGTTAAAATGTATGACAGAAAAGTGTACTTGCAGGATGCAATGATCATTTACATTACCATGTTTCTGTCCTCATTAAATCCCAGTATGATAAGCATGATATATCTAGATACACTTATTTTACTGCATTACAATGATGTCATCATTATTGTAGCATTTGCAAGGTATAGGCTATGCAGAAATGGCTTCTCTGCATCACACAGCAGTGTTCATTCTGCTTATAAAGGAATTATAACCAATACATTCAAATTATGTTAGCTTTATTTGTTAATGGTTTCTCTTTTTTGTTAATAATCTTCTCCACTGTTTTCTTTTTTGTTTATTCAAGCTAAGTAAATATTTCAAATGCAATGCTATAGATTGAAGGAAGTGGTTTGCAAGAACTGTAATAACCTACATTTTTTCCGTAACTTCTTTGGCCTTATGACAAGGACATTGAGGGACTGAGTGAGTACACTGGAGATACACGTAGTGAACTGCTAAGCACCTTGCAAGCCATCCTTGGATGTGCAGACTGTAACAAAAAGGATGTTGACCAATGGCTAGGCCTGACCCTGGCTTTCATCTCTTTGATGACCATGACCATGGAACAGAAAGTAATATGGTTTATGAAATGGATAATGACAATGTTCCAAGTCATTCAGAGGCAGAGGTTATGCTGTCCAAATGTATGGTGTAGCTTGAGAAACAAGAAAAGAAACTCAACTTAGCAGGACTTGCAGCATCAAAACGCTTCAAAAACCCAAAACAAAGTAACACCTGAATTTTTTTCACATACAATGAAAAACATTTAACAGGCTTCAAATTGAATGCCAAAAAACTAAGCTTGTCACTGCTTCTTACAGTTTTTGTGAGATGAAAAATAAGAAATGCTAAACAGAAGTGTAGTGTCAGAGTGGGTCATAATATCATTCTGTGTATGAAATTAACAGAACTGAAATATATAGATGGGGGTCTAAGCCATTCTCTGTGTCTACTTGGTTTCGGGACACAAACTCCCCCACTGACAAAGAACGCTTTTAAAAGAGTCATAAACTAACAGCTGAACAAGAGTTTTATCTTTCCTCATCCCTGAATGAATCATGTGGTGCCAGTAGTATCTTGCAGAATACAAGCCAGACATCTTTGGGTGCTTTGACACCGGAACAGAAAACAGTCCATCTCATAAATCTAGCCGACAGGAGGCGAAACAATGGACCAATTGAGAACAAGGGTCCGTCTCTGAAAGAGAACAATCAATGAGAAACATACCACGTGGCCTCGTGCACAGCCTATAATAAACAAACTGACCAATCAAAGGGTGAAAGTGAGAATCACAAAAGTAGCCGCATGACTTTCAAAGAATGTCCTTCCCATAGGTGCTTCCCACACTAAGCAAGGTCCCCACAGGAGAAACTGGGCTCCAGGCAAAAGAAAGTAAGTCGTGCTGAGAGTAAGTGGCTTGGAGTTTGGAGGAATGAAATGGAAGCTAAACTGCTCTGAACAAAGTTTCTGAAGTCATGGGAGCATAAGTGCTCAAATTGACGGAAGGCAAGGAAGAACCAATGTTCTGAAGAGTGGCTAAAATTCTGTTCTGAGAAGGGTGAAATCAGCTTTGAAGAGCTCCCTAGCTCTTTGCCCTACGAGAGACTGAAACAGTAAACGGAACACTGCCTTCATCTGAAAGCGGGTCTTGGTTTCAACGTCGCTCCACGAAACGATGGAAGCATAGCCAGCAGCTGGGGCTAAGGTCATGTATTAGCCGTACAGAAGAAATGCAATGAGAACACTTCTACGAACTACATAACTTTTCAATTGCAACGCATTCTCTGAGTTATGTCTGATCACCTGAACTATTTCCAGTTGGAAAACTGCCGACAACAAAGATAATGCTTCAAGACTGGAAATCAACAAGCTGGTCTCCATTTGAAACAATTGACTATGAAATCAATGAACTGTATACTATTCACACATATCTCTAACCAATTGCCTTTCCTTTATGTAATATTAGATTAGTTGTGCACCCCTTTATATTCTTAAATAAACTATTGTTGGTTTTACATTTCTGACACGTTGTGTGAATGTCAGTTATTGTCAAGGGAATCCGAGTTCCACATGACCCAAAACTTAAATATGGCATGTCTCAGTTCTCACATTTTGACATAAAGGAGAGGGCGACTAGACTAATTTATATTTAAATAAAATGTACACCAAATTCACTACAGAAGTTTGCTTTCAAATTGTAATATGAGGTAATTGTTTTTTCTGTACTCAGTGCTGTTACTGTATTGAATAATTTTCTGACTGAATTATTTCATAACACAACTAAAGATTTAACATACTATAATGCATTCAGAATACCTGTAATTCATTATGTATTTAATTATTTTCTTGCTATTTTCCACTTTTATTCTTCATTGTTGTGCATTACTGTAAAAAATGCATTTCAAGAATAAAAAGCTGTACTACTGTAGTTATGTGTTTATCTTTGAGAGTGAGATTTCCGAACAAATCCAGTACCAAACACTCCCTGGCCCCAATTAATTTGGAAAATTGAGGTTTTACTGTATAGTAATTTATAACTTTTCCTAATTTTATAACTGGTGTTTGCCTAACTTCTCCAATTATGAGATAATTGGTTTAAATCACAAGAAATGTACTTACTGAGCCAAATCATGTCACAAAAAACCCACGAACACAAAGTAATGATAAGAACAGTTGTTAGTGTTAAATCCTCATCTTTTTAGGTTTTCCTGATTTTATGCCAGCTTCATTACTCATTAATATACTCTTGTTTACAACAAACAATAATCAAATCCTATTGAGTGATTGCAACATTCCACTTAAAATGGTTTAAGTGAGGTTTAATCCTGAAGATGAGTCTTAAATAAAAAATACAGTTCTATGAGCTCAGTTGTACAAAACCCCTAAAGGGACATGGTGTGAATTTAAAAAAGGTTAGTATCTTGTGAGTAAGACTTATTTCGTGAGTACAACATAGTATCTTGTGAACACAGCATATATTATCTTGTGAGTGCCACTTACTATCTTTCTAATACACTGTTGCCTTGTTTATAATACAGTACCTACTTTAAATATGGTAGTTAAGATTTTATTGTTCTTGAAATTTACCCTATAACCGTGGTTGCTCACACAAAAGCATGGTATAGATAACAGTCATACATCAGTTAAAACTTGCATCAGGAGTGAGCGATGGGTCATGTCTTTCACGTATCACATAACTATGGCAGGTGTGAAGTACAAAGATAATATCTTTATATTTTAGCCCAAGATTAAAGTAAAACTCAATCAATTGGTTAGCCGTACTCATGTGCTCTGTTACCACAATACAGGGGCGTAGCGTACATTGAGGCAGCCGCCTCGGTAAAAATCGTCTAAGTTTGAAAAAAAAACAAAAGTACAAAAATATATCTAAAGATTTGATTTTTAATAATGTGCCCACTTTCATTTTTAAGATTGGCATAAATCGACATGTTTTAATATTATAATTTTGTTTATTTGCTGTATACAAATCTGACAGCTGGGGTATTGAAACTTCACGCCACACAGACATGTTCGCTTCTCACTGGTCACTTCCGCTAGTTACGCCACGTGTGGCTCTAGAATTGGATCAGTGGAGCCTGACGCAGATATTTTTAACATAACACCTTATGATTCGGATCCAGTGAATTCGGATCCATTTTTTGTTCTCATTAGTCCAGCCCTGGAGCACCAGTTAGTCCAGTATATTATTTAGTGGATGGTTCAGTACTGTACATATTCAAAGATGAAATCAAGAAACCAATATATAAGCTGTGTTTCCATTAAACTTTTTTATGTGCTAAAACTCATGCGTAGACAAAATAAGCTTGACAACTGTGATGGAAACAGACGAAATGTGTTTATTTCATGCAAGCGAACAAAAAGAAAAATAAGTTAGATGGGGGGGATAAAAATGTCTTCTGTATGATAAATGATGCACAAAAATGCAAATGGAAATACTTTCCATGTGAATTTTGTGAGCTAGTGCATACTTTTTTCAGCCATATATCACGGTATTACATTGTCGATGCAGCACATCTCTACCAGAACTGGGCACGTAATTAAAACTTAATGACACATATCATATGTCAATCAAATCTACAGCTATGGCCAAAAGTTTTGCATATTATTTTAGGATTGAGAAAGAATTAAAAAATAAATAAATAAATAACACAATTTAAAACTACAAGATAGTGCTGGGACGAACACAGGATTTTCATGTTCGGATATTCGTTCATAATTTAAATATTTGTTTGGATAGTCATTTCTTTTCAAAATGAAAAAGCAGCCATTAAATGGCTCAGAACGCAGAAAGAGTAAAGAATATGGTGTGTAGGAATTACTTTACCCCAGTGACTTAACTACAAAACATAAGATGCCAAATAACAGTTCAAGCTAAACGTTGTTTTGTTTATTCCCGAAATAAATAGTACATAAAATTGACACCACATTTTATTTATTTTTGACTTTTTTCATTCTTTGTCATTGCCCTTTCTTCACAGCAACCAGGGCAATAGATACGTTTTCATAAAGTAATAACACAAGCAATACTTATGCCTTTTTGTAGTTGAACAAGCAAATGAAAAGTGAAATTTAACTTTTAACACTTAAAATAAAACAAGAAAAGAAATGGCGTCATAAAATAAAAATTACATTCCAAATAACAGAATTGTATTATTAACAGTGTGCACGCATAATCTGTTTGTTTACTTTCTGTTGTCTAAAACTTTTAAAAAGAGGCTCAAGAGCTAGCTATATATATATATATATATATATATATATATATATACATAATCACATGGAGACTAAACTGTTGCGCAATTGCTGGTGAGGCAGCAAAAAAGTGCAAGGTACTTTTGTCATTTCTAATGAATACGAACACCTGATTTTTGTATCCGAACACATGTCAAAAAATAGACGCTCGAATATTTATATATTTATCCTAGCACTACAAAATTATATCACAAAAATCTACCGGAAGCCATAACAGCAGTACAGTATTTCATGTTAGATTTTGAAATATCACATTTTTAAATTTTTGTCAGTTTTTCTTTAAGTATATGGAAAACTACAAAGCAGTATGCAATTCAATTTAACCTAAAATTATACAGCGCCTTGGTGCTCATGGTTGCGTCTTTGCTTTGAAATGCACTACCCAGCACAGAGAACCTACAGGAACTGCTGAATTTATCCTGAAATCATGTGAATCACTACAATTTAACACAGGTGGAGGCCACTTAACTTGGTGTGTGATTTTGAAGGCGACTGGTTACACCTGAGCTAATTTAGGAATGCTTTTACAAGGGGGGTGGACATTTATCTAACCAAGCTATTTCAGTTTTTATTTTTAGTTAATTTTCTACAAATGTCTAGAATATTTACTTGGAAGTTGTGGGGTAGGATGTGTAGATAAATGCACGGAACATAGGTCAAACATTTGAAACTCTCTAAAATCTTTACAAACACTTTGTAATGTGCTACCTTTGTCTTAAAATATCTTTCAAAAATGCACATATCTTTTGAAAATGGGGTCCATCATATAGAAGAACTAGGCATATTAGAAACTATAACCATTTTAATTGAACTGTTTTAGAAAGGTAATTATAAATAAATGTATATAAGTGTAACATTTCTTCCACTTAAACTCAGTTAAACTTGTCTGTTTACTTACTAGATAAATGCATGTCAGCAGTGAACCATATATATTTAAGAATTTAAGAACATTTATTTTGTAATATGAATTTTGCTATATTTCAGACAATATACTAAGCGTATCCAACACTACTTGTATTAAAAAGGGGGCTCTTTATTCATCTACAAAATATCCATGAACCTTCTTTTCAGTGATTTACATTACTTGGGACTTATAGAGCCGAAGACTCATCAGTGTGTGTCTAACAGCATGTTTAATAATACATCACTTCTTCAGAAACACTGCTTTTAACTAAACTTTCAAACACTACTGAGAAACCTAACATTTATTGACATGGATTCATAGGGTTCACACATATGCCTCAAATGTGTTTTTTTTTTTTTTTTCAGAACTTCTTGTTAACTTCAAACCTTACATATTGTACTTTTGTTTAAAAACAAAGACTTTTTGCATTAATATAAAGATCAAACTGATTGTAATGAGGTTCCAATCAATCCAAAAGAAAAAAAAGTGAGATTTTGAAACTCAGCCTCTGATTACTAATGCCACGGGCATTGGCTACAACACAGACTGGTTTCTACCTCACAACATATGTCTATCGCATGTGAGCTTATTTTCTCTGGATAGAATAGATGTTAAATGGACAAGTCAAGTTTCTTGGCAGGTGAAAATAAAAGTAATTGGGGGAAGGGGGTATCCAAATAACATTTACTCTGTTGAGTAGCCTAGCAATAAATGAAGTATACTTCAAAGCCCACTTTTGTTACGGTTGTAATTTATCATCTTCTAGGTTGCACTGTTAGACACCGAAAGCTTGAAGTTGATTGTCTTTACCATTTTAATTCATTGCACAAAAAAATCTTTCCATTAGAAACCGTAAATGACCAAACTTTATATAGAAAACAAAAATACATTCTTATTAATCCATTGAAAGAAAGATAATGCTATTTAACATGGAACATTTTTTTGTCCATCAATTCAAATTTGAATGAAGTAAAATCCACAGAATGAACAGCTTTTTTTAGATCTGGAAACAGTCAGTTTTGTAAGCGCAGGATATTTTTTCTACACAGCTCATTTCTTGGCAGGATCCCCACTAGTGTTTGAGCATCAAATAGCAAACTAGAGAGCTTAGACAACCTAGATTAGAAACTCTCTCTCCTGCAGACAAGACAAGAAAATATCTAAATACAACGACACTGAAACATTTAGATTAAAATATAACCTACTGGTGCAACTATGCCAAATAAGTTAAAAAGGAAAAGTGCAAATGTTTTATTGCAGTGCTCCTTAATTGACTATGAGGCATGCCAATCAGTTTGGGTCACTGAAGCAGGTAATAGTTTTGCTGCCGTTTCCTCCAAAGCAAGCAGGGCTTTGTGTCATTGAGGAGCCCGAACAGGCGAGGTGAAAGAAAACAATGTAGTATGTCAAAAGAATCATTGCTGCTTCTATCACAGAGTTCAACACACCACATTTCAAACAAAAGAGAGGACTTATTAAAACAATATGCAAAAGACACTAAGTGCTGTATAACCTTTCCACCTTGTATTTTACAATTCAATCTACATAGTATTAAGAACTTTTATACTGTAACAATATTTACTGCTGTCTGACCTTTCAGCTCAATTAATAGCTTGTAGTGTACATTACTGGAAAAAAACCTGACGACTCTTTGGGAGGAGAGCATGTGCTGTGTCACATCAAGTTTGCAAAAGAAGTGCATGCAGATTGGGCTATACACTATATTACAAAGCTGACACTGAAAGAACAGATATTGTCTACACCCTTGACATATACTAAGGAAGAGTCTTGCTGTGTCTGTTTATTTCCACAAGGACAATGAAGAAGGTATTGGATTTCACTTTAACAGTAAATGCTGGCTGCAAAATAGTAATTGTATAAAATCATGAGCTAGACTTTGACATCTAGCTAATTACATACAACTACTTGCTTTCCAGGAGAGGTGTGCAGTTCCCTGAAGTCCTATTAATTCTATTCCGTGGTTCTGTGTTCTTTTGTCCTTGGTATTCCAGAGACCTATCTGTCTGATCTGCACGTCTTCCAACAATGTTTAGGCTTCAAGCTTGAATAGGGAGTGCTAGAACAATTGAATCTTTCAAATCCTGTTTGACAACATATTTGTTTAGGACTGTTTGTAGCTGGATTGTATATTAGACATAGGCTTTTTTATATTTCTTTTGTAATGTGCCCTGCAATGATTGCATGAAGAGTGCTATATAAGTGAAATTTTATTATTATTATTATTATTATATCTTCACACATTATGATTATAATATATAATTATAATATAATATTCTTTATAGTTTTTTCAAATATTTATTTACCTAGAATGGATCAGAAAAATGCATTTTTTGTTAAAAACGACAATTAACAAACTTGGTTGACGATTTAGTGTTACCTCAGTCCTTAATGGCATTACGTAAGAACTATAATGTATATTTTCTTCAGTTTCCTTATATATATATATATATATATATATATATATATATATATATATATATATATATATATAATTTATAGGGGTGCAATTCTGCCGGGACTCACTGGCACTTGATGCCGGTACTGGGTGCTGAGATTTATTTAATCTGCTTTTCATCCAACGCGGATGCAATCCATCCACTCACACAGTCCACTAGCGCAATGTTTCTCAAATGTGCTTTCATTCAGCAGTTTGTGCTGCTTGCTGTTTCCTATACTGCTTCTGTTTCTGTCATTATAATCACTGCATGTTGATTGGCTGGGCTTTCATTCTGATCAGATTTAATTTTGGCATGAGTCACAAATCTCTGCCCATTTCACTTTGTGTTAGTGCTCATTCTTTGATCAACGAGAGAAGATCTCTGCAGTGCAACGTGAAAACAGCGGTATGGAGAAATTGTGATTATTATTATAAGTAATAATTATTTTCTTTAGTGTGGTGAAGAAACTATCTGAAATATTTGAAACGAACTTTGCTGCACATGAATTTGAAGGTAAAAAGCCACATCACCGTTCTCCATAAATTACATAGCTGATAAATATTAGAAATAATTATCATAACGCATTTTGCTTTGCACAAATTTTCCACATTGCCAGAATTTGCATGAAAGTTTCTAAAATGGTAAGTGATATGTGGGACAGTAGGGATTAACATTAAAAAAACAGTAAACCAAAACGGCAAGGTGTTTTTTCTTTGTACAATGCCCCCTTACCTAAAACATTTTGAAGAATTTATTTAAGTTAAACATGTGTTTTCACTTGCGTGTACATCTAAAATAAAAGGCATACGTAAACCTCAGTAAAGATATTACTTTATGAAAATGTGTCTTTTGCCACTTTGTTTATTGTGCAGAAACCATAGTAGCAGAGATACTTTTTTTTTTTTTTTTAAAGTCTACTTTTATACTGTTTCTGCCTGGAAAATATTTTTATGGAATAGATCATGGTAATTAATCTACACAGAAACACAACAGAGAAACACACTGAACATATTATTGTTGGATAAGTAATAAGTAAAAAATACATAAAAGAAACAGACATATAGAGTGCCTATAGAAAGTCTACACCCCCTTGACCTTTTTTCACATTTTGTTGAAAGTTGTTTGTGTCAGTGCCACAGAGATTCATGCATTTAAATGAGGATTTTTTTCCATTTATCTACACACCATACTCCACACTGTTAAGTAATGGTAAAGTTATAATAAAGTTAATTGCATTATAGTATTGTAGTATTTGCAATTTATGCTTTGCTCTTGCTAGTGCATGAGTTGTCTTAATAATTAATAGGGAGTACTATACAGTGGCAACATAATGTCTGCCTTTACATTCAAGGGAATAGACAACCTAAAGGTCAACTAAGAGTTTTATCTACAGCTGCTGGACTTAACTTAATGACATAAATACATACCTTTGGTGCAGCAGTAAACATGTTACACTCACCCTTTACAAATACATATTTTATTTTACTTATTCACTTCAGCGTGGGAGCCACTAGTGGCAAAGGTGTCAATAACTCAGACCCTAAGAGTGTACCACTGCTGAGCACAGGCATTCGGCTACCTGAGAAGGCCAAGCATCTGTCAATAAAAGCACTTGCTCTTCACTACCAAGTAAGGATAACGGTCAAAAAATATACTGTGGTTATCATCATACATAGTATAATGTAATTTTCTTTTTAATACATTTGTAAAATAGTTGTGTTACTTTTCAAATTAAGCTTTTTGTTTTAAAACAGCTTTGTTAAGCTGTTTATTTAAGTGCTATTACTGTATATTTTTCCAACTAAACTTATTGAGAAAATCTAAATATTTTCCATCAGTTTGAATTTGAACTGTATCGTGTGCAGAATTGCTGTTGAGAAACGCGATGCTGCTCCAAATAATGTTAAATAAAGAGTTATATTATGCACTGCTATGCAAGTTTTTGATTTTCTCTGAATTTAGTCTTCATAATCCATAGTGAACTGTTCATCTGTTCTGTATTGGAGATACTGTATTAACCCTTTGTGGTCCTATGTCTGATCAGGTCCGGCATTACAATTTTCCCTTGCCAATCCGATGTCGGACCCTGTCGAACATCTTCAAAAAGATGTAAAGCACAGGTCTCTAGTCGTTTTTTCTCAGAAAAAAAACCAGAAAAAATCTTTCACTGGCCGAGTGAGACTGATAGGAGCCGTATGAAGCCAATAAAAAGGAGGTATCTGAGCAATACAGTAGTCCTATGCACCACAGAGATAAGACGGACACAAAGGAGGTAGCTGCTTCCGCATTCAGTGCTCAAAGAATATCACAGACATTTGCAGAGCTTTTTGAGATGTAGTATAGTAATAAAATAACGACTTGGATTCCATTATTGAGGAGTTTGGTGATAAAACAAATAATAAGGAGAGGATTTAGCAGTATGCACATTTATAAAGAGGTATGTGAACAATACAGAGAACAAGGGGTGGGGCTTGGCTGGAGATGCAGTACTGAATGTCCTTTTTCGATTCAGTGCCTTTTAAACATGCTTTTCTCTGAAAAAAATATTTACACTGTGTGTAAAATAAACAGCGTGTGTGACAATAAATTGTACCTGACGCGCCTGACAAGCGCTGAATAAATTGACTGCAAAGGGTTAATACACTTGATTAACTCATCAGCTTTTTATTAAAGGGTAAAAGAAAAATAAATATGAAGGTTAACGTTCACGGAACTACCACTGTTATGTCTGTTTTGACCAAGTTAGTTAGCTGCAGTTATTTACTTGGCCACAACGTGCTCCTGCAATACAAGCTTAGTGTATAGTGTGTGCAAGCAGCATCTATTACATGTACACACAACAAAGTGTATTTTAATTATAATAACTTGATTAAGAGTATACTAAAAATTTACATCCCTGAGCTTCGCTATACAGGAACAGGCAATAGTCTCGTGGATAGGCGAACATCAACAAGTTGGATGTATTCCCACCTCTACCTGTTACTCTAGCTGCTGCGCTCCTCAACTACAAAGCCCTCTTCATTTTTTCCATACGTAAAATATCTCCAGATGGATGATTTTATCCACTCTGCAGGGGAAAGAGGTCACTTGCATTACTTGTACGAGTTTGTTTACTATCCGACATTTCTGTTTTGCTTGTTTAGTTTCAACTGTGGCAAGCTGACCTGAGCGGTGACGTCAGACCAGGAAGAAACACACACAGCACTGCGAGTGAAATGTGAATGCGCTGCTTGCGCATTTTAGTAAAATAAAAACATTTAACAAAATACAAGCACTGAACAAACAAAATGGCACAATGGCCAAATGAACAGACACTAACAAACAATGGACAAAACAAACAACCTGGTACTCCAACTCCAAGTGAGTGACTCATGCATCTATATATAAAATTGTGCCGAGAATCAATTACTAATTAATCATTCACTTGAATCCCAGATCGTGAACTAATTTGTGCACTCCCTGTGCTCATATACTAATACACATTTGTTCTGCATGTGAAGTGATTTTGTAATCCCTGTGCCTAAACACATATTACAGCACACATACACAACACGCCACATTCAACATAAAATGCCAAATACACGCAGGGGTGGGGACATCCCACCACACAACACCACAGTTTTTTACAACACGCTTGTTTTCTGACAAGCAGCAATTACAGTAGGAGCTGGTAGCGACAGAAACATGTGAACTACTTTGGCATACCATGGTAAACCGTGAACTCGGTGACCATGTTATAGAAAAATGGTTGTGGTTTAAAAACTTTGACAATCTATACCCTACTTCCAAGGCACTGAGGGACTTCTCTGGTCCTAACAATTCAGTACCTGACTTACGTGAAATACCGAAAGAGTAAGTAAATTAATTGAGAACCTGACCCTCACAGACTCTGGTTCATCACTGATGCTCATGATAAAACAACCTGGCATAAAGATTAGAGACAGTGAATCAGTAATTGCTTTATCAATCTAGCTTAACTTATGTTAAAATCTGACAGAGAGGATTACATGTTACAGGTTGTATGTCTTATCAATTCATTATTGGTTTCAAAGCTCCCTAATGTTGCCATCAGCCCTTGCCAGAGGACAGGCTTTTTTATGGTTCAATTTTTCAGTTTACTTTTGACTGCTTTTAATTACATTTGATGCTGTGCTCCTGTGCTGGTAAATTGCTATAATAATGCTGGCTCCCTTGATGGTCCTTCATTATTAACAACATTTCAAATGCTGCCCCTCTTACTCTTGTTCTGTAAATGGTTAAAGAACCACACATTTCCTTTAATATAAATATCTGGACAGTTGAGATACAAAACTTTAATAGTGATGCATATTATTCTCATTTTACAAGCTGTGTTGATGTCCATTCATAGCTGTCAGTATGAGCAAGCAATGTTTGAACAGGAGGGAAATCAAGTAAAAGAGTGGTTGTTTAATTCATTTAAACATGATTATAATAAACAATGAATAAGTTTAACCACTGAGCTCATTGGGAAGACATATTTAATATTTAATTACATAATCAGTGCTGCATCCTTTTCTAACTGTGGTACAAGACTTCTTTAAACACATTTTTCAATTGCCTTCAATTTTCAATTGTTATCTTGATATATACTGTAGATTGTGTGGAGCTACTGGGTACAATTGGATGGTCACTCATACCAATGTACTCATCACTTTGTTGCCATTCCTTTATCTGGTCATCCTCCGTTGTCACAGATAAAGTTACAGTATGTCCTACTTCCAATGATAATTGTCCAGAAAGCGAATCTTGCTGCCTGGCTCTACTCTCACTGATCACTGTCACGAATCCTGACATGTACTGTGCCAGCCTCCAATCATCACTGCCCGGAGTGCTGATCCTGATGTTTGGCTCAGCTCCTGATGATCATTGTTCAAGGTGCTGATCCAGTTACTAATCTGTAGCTCTGAAAAGCTACCACAGTGTCAGAGGTCCCCCATCTGACTCCACTCTGCCACCTCACCTCACAGGTAAACAAGCAGGCTACCTAAGTCAAGGCACATCTCAACCTGCCAAAGCATCACTGGCTTTGCCAGTCTATATTTTAATTGTATGTATTGTTAATAAAGCAACATCATTGCAGCTGTGCAGTGTTTTGAAACCTCTTTCCTGCCTTCAACGCAGTTCATCCCAGTACCTCTTACTCATCATTTCCAACGCAATACAAATGATTGTAATGCAGACGCAGTTTAAGGTTTCTGAAACAGTTTTGAAGAAAACTATATCAATCCTATCTCCTACTTTCATACTCTCAATAGTGGTCACACTCTCTATTAAACATAAACTACATGGATATGTTTTTATTTGTATACTGTCTACAGTATTTTTGTTGAATTCAAGTCACACTTTAACTGAAATAAAAGTTCAAAATTAAGGGGAGCAGTTTGGATTCATGTGTACACAAATCTCTGTGTACAGTAGCTGTCTTACAAGTGTGCCAGAATAATTGGTTCCCTAACTAAAAAAACCTAAATCTGGTATATTAAAATGGCTACACTGCAAACTTCACACACATTTTATGATGTGTGCTGAAGAAAAGGGAAATCCAGCAGCAGAAAATGAATTTGGAGCATCTGAGGTGTGTGTCAGAAGATAGAGGCTATTTAGTTTGCAAAGGTCATTTTTTGGTCCTAAAAGGTAACTTTCCTGAATTACAGGAAGAATTGGCTACATTTGTGCGTTATCAGTGTAGAATAAGACCTTTCCTAGGGGCATGATTGTTCAGGCTGATGCAAGAATGGCTTGACCTTGTCTGGTTACGTCCGTCACTAAGTAGTACACAGAATGGATATCTAGAAACGATCAGCTGACCTCTGCTGGCAGAATCAACTGTTCACCACTGTCTATTTTGCATAAATCGATCATGAAGACTTGGAGTGCAATGCAGTCAGATATCATTATCACAACAATACTGCATTTCAAACAATCCTGATGTGAGTGAAGATGACTGTCTATGGAGCGGTGATTATGCCATTCCAGCAGAGCAGAGGTTTTCAACCGGGGGTACGGGTACCCCTGTGGGTACTTCTGAGGATCATAGGGGGGTACATAGGATGACTCAAGTCCACATTTTACACCTGTAGTAATTTCGATTGCGTGTATTTCCACTCTGATATATAGGTGAAGCAGGCATCTGGCGATTGTGCCTCTGGATAAAGCTCTGTGCTGCTCATGATCTTTGCCGTTTCTAATTTGTCGTATCAGTGATGAGTAGTGTTTCTGCATTTTTTAGAAGTATAAATGCTCTGGTAAACAAAAATAGTAATCACAATACTCATACTTTAATGGTTTTTGTTTTATTTATTACCACGCCTGCATTTTAGTAACAGCAATAGTGGCTAGTTGAATATGTTTTTGGTGTGTTTGAAATTGATACATTTCTTACTTGCACAGAAAAACAAAGAAGAAAACACAAGCGTTACAGAATGTGCAAAGCAACAGAAAGTTAGAGTCCCTTTGGATAATTTTTATGCTGGTTTTAATAATAATATTAAAAAAAGTTAGTTATTTTAGTTTTATCTTTAGGTTAATGTTTTTACACTTCAACCTGTCCAACTTCAAATTTTTCTTATTCTTGCTGTGATTGGGTGCAAAGACGACAGAGCTAGCCAGAGATTGGATCATGTTTGTTGTGTTGTTATTTTTTGTGTCCAGTTTCCTGGTACGCTTGTACAATACAAACATACCAGTACGTTCTGCAACTTTAAACTTGAATTACTGAGCCTACAAAACCTCTGATCACATGATATTGTAACGTTAGGTTTCTGTAACACCTTTTATTGGTCTCCCCGTCTTCTGCCAGATATTGACTGAATTACATAAAATAAACCCAGTCACAAAAATGTCAACAGTGTTTGTAAACCGGCAAAATTTGCTCAGTGAGAAAGAAGTATTAGTAATAATACTGAATTCAGATTCCGATTTAAATTCAAATACATACAATTCTTCCACTGAATCGGATGTTAGCGAATGTGTCAGTGAAGACATTAGCAAAGAATATTTACCATCAACATCAAGTGATGGCGGCACCAGAATCTGCGTTGCTACATGCTTCAAGGAGTATCATACGCTGAAGCTTTAGACACCCACTCCCTCCGCCTCCACCGCCTGTTTACCCAGATATGGTTTACTCATGTCCCTCTTGCTCTCTCTCAGCCTTTTTTTTGTTAGGATGTGTTGTTGTGGCTGTTCCACCCCGTTGTTTATTGTTTATTGCCTACATGTTATTTTTTTGTCAAAACCTTTCCCTATGACTAAATTAAAAAATATATTTATTTGTTTTATTTATTTACAGTAAAAATGATTTGTCTGCATTTCGTCAGTATTCATTACCGTGACAGAGATCGAACTTGGTGTTAGATCTCCTTCCCGACTTGTGAGGGCACTATGTAAAAGGAACAGAGTACTCTTAACTAAATGGCATGACAATTTATTCTTTAGGGTAGGTGAAAGTCGGTCATTTAGGAAGGGGGCTGAGCTACGGCACCCAAGTTCAATGACTCGGACGGGAGACAGCGTGGCATCTGAGGATTGGAGGAGCGGATGCGCTCGTTAACCTAGGGGTCATGAGTGAGGGTATAAATAGGGGGCATAGTGAAAGTGATCTTTTTCTTTGTATATGGTTAACAACAACCTAGAAGGAGCCCCTGTTATTTGCGAAAGAAACCATGAGTGTTTATTAGTTTTGTCTTGTAACACTAATTGTTTGTATTGTCAGTTTCAAGATTACTAACACGATCCGGAGCTGCAGCTGCAAGCCAGCATCAAACCCAGATATCACCACTCACTTTTCACTGAGGAGCTGTCTTTGCACCACAAGCACATAATTCACGCACTGTAGGAACTGTGTCTGTGTTATGTGTGGGTGAGAAAAGACTGGACTTTTGGTTTTGGATCAAACTCATTGGATTTACAAACAGAAGTGATACAGGCCGCTGTATCACTTCCATCACTATTATTATTTACAGGTTTTGCCATAAGTCTCTGGACATTATAATCATTAATAAACACCCTTGCATCTGTAAATCACTGTCCGTGTGATTAATCTGCTCTGCACTGCAATCATCTGCATGTATTCACCACTTTGCCACAATTACATACATACAAATGAACAGCTTTCAGGTGCTGCTACCACAGTAGCCAAAGTCAATGTCAATGTCAATGTCAACCAGCAGAAACATGGGGCATTGGTCTTCCACTGCAGTGGTTTCTTTACACTTGCTCTTCTCTCCCTGAAATTTGTTTTGCCCAAGAGGGTATTGCTAGTATGCTCGGAGACAGGGCCATCTTTCTGCCAGTTTCACCAGAGGTTTCCTCCCTCCCACAGGTTTTTATCCCTCTCCACTGAGCGGTGAAATTAGTCTAATTCCCCACCAGAATAAAGAAAATAAATAAATGACTTTCTTTTCTCTTTCTTTTGCATTGGTGGCACAGTTGCGGGGAGCAGGGAATCCTCTTTTGAGGGCACGTAAAGCTCACTTCCCAACCACGTTGTCCAAAACTATCCTAACTCTTTTCTTGTTTTGTTTGCTCTGCTCACGCTATCCTTTTTCACCTGTGCCAGTCTCAAGCTCTGGAGGGCAAAGCTTGTTCTCAACCTCGGAGCCCAGCCACACAGCCTCATCTCCTCTGTGGTGGCACTCTTTTCATGTTTATTTCTTTTTTCTCTTTCCAGTGTTGTCCTACTGCATGGCTCAGGGTGGATTACCTCTGAAGATGTGAAGTGTGTATGGGTCAACAGCTTAAAAACAACTTCTCACTGCTATGCTGGCTGTTAAGGACATCAGGCCACATAGATATTCAATACTGATTTATTGATAAACGCTAACAGAAATTGAATGGAATTGTAAAAATCCAAATCCATGGATTTATTTCCTTTAAATGTGAAAATCTCAGTCTCTTTGGCTATAGTGATAGTACCTGTAAAGACCCGGGCTTAAGTACCAAATTACACTAGTCTGCAGGATCTGAAATTCTGGGTGGAGATCAGTTGATTTGGATCTTAACAATGAAGGCATATGACAAAAAATTCACTGCACCCCAAGCCCATCTATCTACCACCCCTTTGTCTCCCCTCTTCCAGAATTCTGGAGTCACCACTGGCGCTATGTCAGACTACTAACAACTCGACAACCCTTTGAACCAAGCTTTCAAGAAGCTCTTGCCATCAATCCCAACCTTTGGCAAAGTTTCACAATCATGTAAACCATGTGAATGTCTACATCACATGAAGTACAGAACAGCACAGCCCTAATTGGAAATAGAAAGGCCAAGGGCATGACTGGCATCAAGACTGAGCTAAAGTTAAGCTTTAGTTTCCATTTCTGAGAATGCAGCAACTTTTCATACCTGCTAAATTCGTCAACTCAACCAATGTGGGTTTCTAAATTTGGATGTGGTGTAAATTGTGTTATTTTCTGGCTTTGTAATAGTAATTATTTTTGGTTTTGTAACTATGGAGTTAAAAAATAAATAAATAAAAGATTAATTGTCTGAAAAGACTCACTATATTCTAACCTCCCTGGCATGGTGCTATACTGTGTAAACTAATAAAAGCAGCTGCTGCCGTTAGCAAAATATTAACATCCTGACTTAAGGAGACACTCCTAAATTATGCATTCCAGCTCTTGAGAGACACACATTAACTGCAAAGTAAATGGCCTTTCAAGTCTTGTTAGTGGGCACCCCCCTACATATATGGCTTGTTGCCATTAGGCAAGTTCAGGGCATTGATGCAAAAAACAACACCCATACAAACGTATATGCACAGTGAACCCCTCACATTTTAATTCAAAAGTAGAGCTCTATTCTAGAATATGTTTTAAATGCAATTAGTATTACATTACTTAAAGCTTATTATGAGCCCTTCATTCTTAATCAACATTATTTGTCTGATGAGATTCCAAATAATTGCTTGGGACATTTCTCTTCTGGTGCACAGAATGTGTACTTTTTCTAATAGTGTGGCCCAGTCAGAGCCTAGACTTAAAACCAATTGAAAATTTGTGGCATGACTTGAAGATTACTGTCCATCAACGCTCCCCAAGGAACTTGACAGAACCTGAACAATTTTGTAAAGAAGAATGGTCAAATATTGCCAAATCTAGGTGTGCAAAGTTGGTAGAGACCTATCCCAACAGACTCACAGCTGTAATTGCTGCCAAAGGTGCTTCCACCAAGTATTAACTCAGGGGGGTGGAGACTTATCCAATTATGGTCTTTCAGTTTTGTATTTTTAATATATATATATATATATATATATATATATATATATATATATATATATATATATATATATTTTTTTTTTTAATAAAAACTTTTTTTCCCCTTAACAGTGTGGAGTAGGGTGTTTAGATAAGTGGAAAAAAATTATCATTTAAATGCATTAAACTCTGAGTCACTGACACAACAAAATGTGAAAAAAGTTCAAGGGGGTGTACACTTTCTATATGTACTGTATATATATATATATAACACAACTTTTTTTCTGTCTCAAAATATTTAAGTATGTTTGAGTTACTTTATATTTACAGAGCTCTAAAGTCGCTACATATCGCAAAAGACAATAAAACGTCATTAAAAAAAAAGTCATTAATCGTAATAATAATTTCTGAAAATATTACATAAAGCTCACAATATATAATTCTTTGGATTACATAATTCACCCAGATTACATCTGACACAAAAAATGGATACTTTTCTAAGTGGATTTTATTGTATAACAGTTTGTTTTTAAGACAAGCGGTAATGGCATTTCCAGACTTAGCCACGGCGCCATTTCTGTGTTTCGTTTGAGGTTTATTTATTTTTCGAAAAAACTACACCAACTTCATTATACTACACATACAAATTGATCAAAATACTTAATAGATTTTAATCTTTCTGAATTTCAGTTTTCACATTATTCTGAAAGTTAGAACAATAAAAAAGTAGTTTAAATATTTGGTATTTTGAAAAACAAAACAAAATGCCAAATTCTCAGAAGTTATATAATTGCTTAGTGCTATGTGTCCGGAAGACACACCTCTTTAAATTGTGGGGCTGAATTAAGTGACACTCATCAGGTTTTTACAGGCGTCCAGTCGAAGTTCCCTCCCTCTGAGACAATGGCAGCAACAAGTGCTGCTGCTGTGAGCGTTTGACGTGTCATTATTAACAAATGGGCTGATGCATGAGATCTACACATTTGCCAGAAATAGTAATGATAAAGAACGATATATAACTCTTGCACGTTATAACATTTTAAATCTTAACTTCAGTCTTGATATTAGAAACATGCAGCATGAACAGTATTTCAAATGCTCTGTGTGCACATATATAAATAAAATAATTAGTGTGTGTAGAAATTTCACTTAGAATACCCTGGATACATTTAAAAGGCATGTTTTTACTTGCAAGCAAGTTAAGTAAAGTGCTGTTTTCACTTCACCTTTTGTCTTATAGTTTTTTATTTGGCTTTACTTACATTCTCCTGTATGTCCTCAGTGTGCTACTATTGTTGGCAGTGTCATGTGAGTGGTTCACTGTGTGTGTATGTAATAAAACCTGCGCGCCTGTGGGGCGTGTTAGCCTCACCCTCCTTGTCGATCTCCAGCCGGTCACTCAGCAGCGAATGCACACACCCACACAGCAGCAGCCTCTCACATGGGGTTATTCCATTTTTTTTTTTTTTTTTTTTTTTTTAAATGAATCAGGTTTG
This sequence comes from Polyodon spathula, assembly GCF_017654505.1. Classification (NCBI taxonomy): domain Eukaryota; kingdom Metazoa; phylum Chordata; class Actinopteri; order Acipenseriformes; family Polyodontidae; genus Polyodon; species Polyodon spathula. The sequence continues at coordinate 74,241,383 of NC_054534.1, forward strand.
AAAAGATTAGGCAATACCCTTAAAGTTTACCATGTACATTTTTACAGTAATTTTGCAGTTTTCCCATGGATATATTATACATTTATACCATAGCTTACCAACCATGTTTTTTTTTTTTATTTATCTTTTGACTTCCTTTACCATATCTCTCTGTGTTCTACAATGCTTGCCTACGCAGCGCCTGTCAGGCACGTCAGGTCCAATTTATTTTCACACACGCTGTTTAAAAGTTATTTTTTTTTCACAGTAAAACAGGTTTAAAGTGCACTGCATATCAACAGGACACTCAGTACTGCATCTCCAGCCCCGCACCATCCCTTGTTCACTGTATTTATTACATACCTCTTTATAGTCGTGCATACGGATAAATCATCTCCTGATCGCTTGTTTTATCACCAAATTCATCAATAATTATTTCTTATTATAACATTTTAATAAGCTCTGCAAATGTCTGTGATATTCTTTGAGCGCTGGATGCAGAAGCAGCTATCTCCTTTGTTTATGTGCGTGTTAACTCTGTGGTGCAGGGGCTATGCGTATTGCCCCCTTTTTTTTCCCGGTTTCATTCAGCTTTTATCAGTCTCACTCGGCCATTGAAAGATTCTCTCTGCTTTTTCCTGAGAAAAAAAAAACAACTCGAGACCTGCGCTTGATTTCTTTCTGATGATGTCGGACATAGGCTAACTATGGTAAATGTTTATAATGGTTGGCAAACCTTGTAATTTAACATTGTACATTTAATATTATTTTTAATATTTACTTAGGCGATTATGACTGATATGCACCACTGTACTTGTGATGATGTTTTAAATAGATATTGTTTATTAAAAAGTTATATAGAAAGTTTTTTTTTTTTTTGCAGCAGCAGCAGCAACTGCAGCAACTAGCTATATTTCACCCTAAAGCTACTAAAATAAAAGCAATATGTTCCTAAAGAAAGAAATAAAAGTTAAAGGGTTCACACAGTAATCATACAATTTTTAAGCCAAAGATAGACAAAGGAGGAACGTTTTTAATAAAGGAGAACCTACCAGGTGTTGAGGCTTTTCTTTACAGTTTATGCAGGTGCCAACATTCTGTCAGATGTACACATTTCAATGGCCAGCAGAACAACTGAATCGTATTCCCACCTAGAAGATGAAATTGTCAGTGTTCAGCTGTCTGTGAAGTTTTACATTATAACATAAAAAAAATGTGAAAAAGATATGTAAAAAAAATAGCAGGCCTTGAATTCCTTTTGATCGTCAAATTATTTTGAAATTGTGATCACAAAGTTTAGTTGAAAGTTAATATTGTCCACCCCAGACGATAAAAATTGAAAGAAGGTTAAATCCAATGAAATTCTGTAGTTGTTTCAAAATGTTTTGGATCATTTCTCTCTCTCTCTCTCTCTCTCTCTCTCTCTCTCTCTCTCTCTCTCTCTTTTTTTAAAAAGCACAACACGTAATTGTTATCTATTGTTAATTGTGTGCTCTCTTCCTGGGATATAATGGTACTATAATGACTTTATATGAACATAAGGACATTTACAAAGAAGAGAAGCTCATCTAAGCTTGTCTGGTTTCTGACTCCACGACCTCACCACTCACTGTGTTAAGAAGTGTCTCCTTCCCTCTGTATTATCTGGTCCTGGTTTCTGTTCTGCACTTTAAGTACTGGTTAGATTGAACTATGTCAACTCCTTTTAAGATATGCAAACCTCCCCCCAATTCTGTTTTAGGTTAAACAAATTCAATTATTTCAGACTTCATAGCTCATTCTTTTAAGAACTGGGATTAGTGTGGTTGCTCTTCGTTGGATTCTATCCAGTGTCATCATTTCCCTTTGGTACTGTGTTGACCATAAATGCCACACAGTACTTTATTTGCGGTCTCACTAGTGCATAACCTCCTTGGGTTTAAACTCCACACTTTTGGATATATACCCAAGTATTCTGTGGCCATTGCTGTCTGGTTGCTGATAGCAATGAGTCTATTTCAGCACCAAGGTCTTTCTCTAGATGAGTTTGTTCTAGGTCTATACCCCTGTAGTGGGTAGGCAAGTGATTGAGAGACACAGAGGGACTGATGTAGAAACGTCAGGGTGTATTTACATATAAAAAGACTGTGTGACCCTACCAGTGATGGTAGAGCACAGGTGGGCATACAATAAGTGGCTAGCACCACTTTCACTGTACTTCTATACTTATTGCATTTAGAAATATTAACAAACTAGTCTCTGTCCTGTGCAGAAGAGTTAATAAACGCTGACCCCGTTTCCACACTGGTTGGTCAGATCTTAGGGTTATTTTTGCTCCTCTCTACTTGTGTAGCCCCAAAGGGCTTTGCTCTGCTCCGTAGCACGGTCATGCTTATTCAGGCTCTCAGCGAGGGGGACTATATGAAAAGAGTTTAGCTTCATTAATATTTTAACCAGTAAAAAATGCTAAATACAACAGAATGCAAAATAGTAAGATAATAACAGGGATGCTTAAATATGTTGCAGAATCCTCACAGAATTGAACAATTTTAATTGAATATATTTTTGTTGTTGTTTATTTGTGGAATCCCCTGGGGTTTAATTATTTAGCACACCTCTTTAAACCTGCTCTGAATATGTCTAAAACATAGGACTTGAGGAACTGTGCCTCAAAATTGCTCGTTCATGTCAGTGATGCCACACCCCAAATGAACAAAACACTGAGGCCCAGATTTATAAAAGGATTGTGCATGTTTTATGACTGTAAAACAGACGCTGACGGTTCTGAATTCTTAGATGGGATTTATAAAACACACATAGGTTCTTAGAAGCAGTTAAAAAGGTCTCCCCACAGTGGCAAAGCAAGGTTCTAACGAGAGCCTTTACTTCTAGAGTGTAGGTATTATTATAACAACGGTGGAGGAGATTAAGAAAAGATGGAACGATATTCTGAGGCGAACTAAAGAAAAAGTCTCATATCAATGAGGACTCATCCTCCACCGTTATTTTACTAATGCCTACAGAATGTATTTTTTGTAATATGGTATTTTGGTATTTAACAATACTGGTTCAGGCAGTATTGTTAAATTTGAGTTGGAAAGAAAACGGTAAAAAAAAAAGGACAGAGGGACAGATGACGCAGTTAGTTTGTAGCTAGAGCAAGTACAGTTTTTTGACCATATATACCATACAGATATGCTTTAAAATCAAACATAGAGTAAGAAACACAGACAAACATAAGAAATGGGAGAGTTGTAACTGCATAAGACTTTAAGAAGATATAAGTTGTAGTTAAAATGAAGACTGTGCATACGCAGCTGTATTGTTGCTGAATATGCTGCTGTACAACAATGGAAGGATTATCCACCCATTTGATTGCCATGGATGTAAGTAAATAAAACTTATTGTTTCTGAAGTTTGAAAAGTCTATATAGCTGAAATTATTCTATACGAAATAAGAAGCTGAACTAATATGCGAAGCACAGTAACTGGATGATGCGTCGCAATGTATAAGCAACCTATTACAAACTCTGAAGTAGTACATTTGTTTATTAAGAAGCCACCGCACATTCCATATTTTCTTCATTTGTCCTGGTGATGTATTTCAAGCTTGTAACACATCTTCATGTGTTACAAGTACTGCTTGTACCAAAATCTCCAATTCCATATTGGTAAATTTCAGTTTTCGGTTCTGAGCATCCTCATCACCATGGCTAGTCCCAGACTGAGGTCTTTGTGTGCCATACATTTTCTTTTGGAATGTGTAGCCTACACACAGAAGGATGACCTAAACAGCTGTTTAGAGAGGTGTGTAATTCTCCATCACTAATTGCCATGAGGGGTGTTTAAATTGGTTGATTGCGGAATCGCTTGCTTTACCTAATTAGTCTTATAAAATAGGTCGTTATTTTGATGCTGAGTGCAGCCGTACTGAACACGCGCAATACGTGGCTTTTTGTGGTGGGTTTTTCCCCTTTATAAATTTGGGCCTGTGTTTGTAAAATCAAATGCGGGCCTTTGGAAAACTGGACACAAACTGGCTTTGCACCTGCTTTAGTGCATTGTGCCTACTGCTAAATGGATGACTAATCATTTTCTTTTTTTTTTAACAAATAGATGACTTATCATTTTCTTTTTTATATCAAAGTGTCACAATGAAACATTATTAAATTATTGTAAAGGCTGCTGCCTAAAGCAATGCCTACTTAATGCTGCATGTATTTTGATGATTATGAAACTAATATACTGGATAGCTTATCAAAAAAAAAAAAAAGAATATATTTTGATTTGTGTGTGACTGAAGAAAACATTTTTCCTGAAAATTCTGTTCAAATCGAATACACTGAAAATTCAATACTGAAATGATATATTATTGAAATAAGGTATACATTAGGCAACATCACTTTTATATCCACTACAGTGATTGTCATGTTTCTTAGGGATTCCTTTAGCACAGGGGTGCCCAAACTTTAGGTGCCTAGGATCTACTTTTCCAGCCTCATCCTAACAGTCTACCAGCAATGAATTGTCAAATTATTACATACAGTAAAACCTCTAACCACCCTTCCCTTCACACATACCTACATGCTGCACAACACAGTAGTGCCAGGTTGTCTATATAGGACATATTTTTTAAATTTATTACTAAATACTTTTTGCCTAAAATTCCAAGAAATAATACCTTCTCACCTTATTAAATTGCTATGGACGATTTGCACTGCATGGGGTCAATAATTTGTTCGAAGTGTGGATTGTAGCTGCTGATTGCTAGCCAAGCAGACGTCCAGGTGATCATCTGTTAGAATAGACGGGCACTTGGACTTGATGATCTTCATGTTTGAGAAAGCCGACTCTTATATTCTGCCACAATAAGGTGCCCTCAATTTGATCTGGCGGTCGCTTTTCAGTGTCAAAATTTCAGTGTGATAGTGTCACATTGATGCCATTTTTGATGCAATTTCTTCAACATCAATGTCTGCATCAAATGGAAAGCACACAACTGTTGCTACAGGTTCTAGCATTACAAAGTCTTGGAAGCGCCTGTCAGAGTCTGTGGTAATGCTGTGCACCTGTTCTACATATTGATCATTGGCAAAAATTGCAGTTGCTGTTAATTTAGGCTTTGCCTTTGTGCACAAGTTAGTTTTATAGTTATTTCTTAAAATTGAATGTATTCCTATAACTTTTATAAATGTGTGTCTTTGTTAATATTTGCAATTATTTATTTTCTTAAAGAATGAAACATAACAAAAACACACACTACAAGCTGTATAACAGCAATGCAGTAACAAATAAAGACTGGGTGTACAGATCTTGGGTTAACTTCCCTAATGGTCTGCAAAACTACTGAATTAATATTTTCCTTTTGAAAGAAAGGATAACATTAACATAATAATATAAACACAAATGAATGATAATCTCCATCTGGTTAAATCCTACCTAGCTTGGATGGTCTCCAATTTTTTAATTGAGAGCCATTACTTTCTTGCTGGCTAAAATACAGCTAAACTAATTTCAACACTGGGTCAAAAAGCAGACCCACTATTTTACAACCTGCAAAACTACAGGGTGGTTTCTCTCACTGTTTCAGTAGTAGGGGCTACACAGCTGTGATTCACTAGAAACTGAGCAATACATCATGCGAGTCAGTCAGTTCTTCCCTCACACCAAGATGTCTTAGATAGGAATTGCACTGACAGTATGTGTACATAAGGGTCCATAAATCTAAGGACAGAAGGTAAAAACATAATCATGTTAATATATACTTGTATGGGCATACTAACTGTGCTTTTTTCAGTGAAATCTGCCAATATTATTAAAAAACAAATGCATAAAACCAATTCCCAGTCATAATAAGGAAATGACGACTGTCATTTAGAGACACTCAATGCAAGGCATTTGACAGATATATTGCATAATAAAGAAATAACAGGAATAAAAAATTAGGCCTTTGCTGTATGGATACTTTTAAAAGGAAAATCAGTGACAGAAATGCATTTGCCCCTTCTGGTGACATTATTTAAGTATTGGGTCCTCTGCACACTCCCCAAAAAACAAAATGGGGTTTGTAAGCAGCATACAGGGAGGTCTGTATAGTATATATAGTGTGACCACACGTCCCTAATTGGGCGGGACAGTCCCGAAATGTAAAGATCAAGTCTCGGTCATCATGCCTCTGGGACTGAATTTGTCTTGAATTCATAGACTTCAAACAATCTTACAGTTTAGCACAACAGTCAAACCATAGCATACCTGTTTATAGCGCATTACAGCACCGCCCCTGCCTCGTTATTTTGCAATGCCTGACACTCGCTCACTCGCCAGTTAAAACTTTTTTTTTTTTTTTTTAAGTACTGTATCCAGGCACGCTCCCAGAAATCTTTCACATGGTGTGCACAACTGAACCACACAGACATCCCATCTCATGCCGATAACGACTCTGCATGTGTAGCGAGCGTATGATTTTGCCAGATTATCAATAGATGCACCAGATCTATTCTCAGTTAGTTATATAATGTAAAGGGAGGGGATCCCTCCTGTGTTCTTTTTGAGGTACTGAAAATATGATTTTCGCGGAGTTCACTAACATGGCAGATTGAACCATTGCAATACATGGGGGTGTATGTAACATGAACGGTAAGATAGCTAACGTCACATATCGTGTATGTGAAAAAAATATCATTGAGGCTTGTGGTGTAAATTGTAGTAGTAAATATAAATGTGGGTATTGACACCATGGAGCCACTAGTAATTCAACATAGGTAAACATGTTTCAGTGGAGGAGTAATAAATATTCAGTTCGCTAATATTATAACAGATATTCATTGCTTCTTCCCAGTCTGTGAACCGTGTGAATGAGGTGGCTTTACTGTGGGAGGCGACTGATTATTTATTTTTTCTTTGCATTTCTTTGCATCATTTTACTCTCAAAATCACTACAACTAATCATTACTACCCCCCATGTAAATAGTGTCCTGTTTTTGCATTTTACAAAGGTGGTCACGCTAGTATGTGGGGACTTACAGGATTGGACGTATTCATATTTTTACATAAATCCTGAACAGCAAAAAAAAAAAAAAAGTATTCCTTAAACATTTTGCAAACAGTTGCTTAGCCTTTGCTGCCGACTGTGATGAAACATGATATACCTCAGCCGTCCATTTAACTATCTTTTTTTTTTCCATTGGGTTATAGCCATGGCTACGGTAAATATCCCCATGTAATTGGTTTAGGGTCGTGGTAGGTGTGGCTTTATTTGTTTCATTTTTTGACTGCCATTTTTTCTATTGACACTTTGAAACGTCTATTTCTCCGGTTCTGCAAGGCCAAAAAGTGCCATTCTATAACTCATCCGAAAGCTAAGAACTGGGTCTAACTAGTCGCGTTTTATTTTTTCATGTTATTATTAAACATTTACTTCATATACGCTATGTTTGTTTGCGTGCAGCTGCAGGGCACCTCAGATGCCGACTGAGGCAAGAAACTAATTACTGAAAAGACATATAGGATAGCCCTCTTATAAATGTTTTACATTTATTTTTAATTTATATACGTTTTTATTGTGTCCCGTTTTGAAAATGATTCTCTGGATGGAGGTGAAAGTAAATATGACATCTGTCTGATCTCTAGCAAGCTAACATAATATATTTGCCGTGTAAGTGTTGTTTTATCACTATTTTGTTTATTATTATTAGTGTACTTTCTGTGTGAAAACGATGGATAAGTATGTTGCTGTAGTCATTACTTGTATTATTTAGCTGTTTATTATTGGTAGTTTATTTATTTATTTATTTATTTATTTTTAACCTATACAGTATTTGCAATGTTTAATACTAAACATACTCAGCATCTTCTGTAGTCTTCTACACATTGAGTCTTCTACACATAAATAATTAACTTTAATCACAAATGGGATTATATTTACAGGTTTCTTCTGTTTCACTTTCAGTTCCACATCCGGCGTTTCGGCTCTCATGCACATTTTTTTTTTTTTACATTACAAAATCTTATCTAGCTCTGCAACTGTACAAGCTATTTCAATTCTGATTAAATATTTGAAATCCTCATAATTGCACATCTCCCATATACTCTTATCTTTTTTTTTCTAAATCGTTTGGAAAAATATTAAAATTTGCACATTTGTGAAATATTATGTCATATTTCAATATTTTTTTGGAGATGTTGCTTATAAGATAAAATCTATAAAATACCCTACAATACAACCGATGATATCATTGGAAAGGTCTACTCAATACCTTTGTTGATATATTGGGTTTTAATTTGTGATTTATAGTTATTAAACTACAAGCGCTAAAATAGAAAGTTGTTGGATACATGCACAGTTTAGTCATTCCATGTAGGCGGTATAGGGTTAAAAATTATGATTTTTGCAAGCAGTATATACTTTTCAGAAATCATATTTTAAAAATCGTCTTTCTGCGTTGGACCTGTGCTTCATGTAAGGATTTCCAATGACAAGATGATTGAAAAAATCATTGAAAAACATTGAAACTCATTTTTCACATTTTAAAAGCAGTAATGCGATTCAGTGTAATATATAATGAAATATTACAAGGTAGCTCTAGGGTAATATTAAATTGACAGATCTGCAAAAACAGTGTTTTCATTATAGGAGTGTCAACACCTATTTCTCACATAACTTGTCAACTTACCCAACTACCTGTGTTCCAGTATGCAAATTAGGGATCAAACATGTTTTCAGGATTAACACATTTAAATTCCAGGACTACTTTTTAGCCGTTCTGTGAGAACCAAACTATAAATAGTCAACATTGTGAAAACAATTACACAAGCAATGTTTTTTAGATTGATTTTCAACGTTGTTATTTTGAACATTTGATTAGATTTAAAAACAAAACAAATCAGTTGATAACTTCAAATAAATAACTTATCTAAGATTTGAGAAACAAATTACTTGCTGGGCTTACATAAGTATTTCATTAGCATTGTGATGTTCATGGGCCAAGGACAGTATACTTACAGTACAACAAATATAATTGCCAAAGTCAGCCATGTAAACCTCAGCTGTTACAATGAACTCTTACACTTAACAAATTTGACAGACTATACAACACAGGCAATTAGTTATGGCTAATTATAGATGTTTGAAAAAATGAATACATTATAATAAATGCAAAATTAAAAAAAAAGTTACACCAAAGGGAATGCTTTTCTTATATTATGCCATGGTGTGCCAAAGTGCCCGCCCCTGTGTATATTTTGTGTTTTAATGTTGATGTATAGTCATCGGTACACAGGATATAAATGGGCCTGTGTAACACGAGTGTTTAAAATGTATATTTGTATTTAGGCACGAAGATTGCACAGCACTTCACATGCAAGTAAAATGTAATATGTGAGCTGGGAATTGCACTTTATTAATTGCGACTCCAATTGAATGACTGATTAGCAGTCGAGTCTCGTTACAGCTGCATAAAAGCAGCATGTTTTCACCCACTCGGAGTTGTGTGTTCGGTGAGTGGAGAATGGGATTGGAGACAAGGTAATACGAATAATAATAATAGTAGTCGTAGTCGTAGTAAAATATCTGCTCACCGTGTTTTGTTTAGTCCGTTTTGTTTGTCTGTTTATTTTGGCAAATGTGCCGTGACCTGTTTTGTTTGTTGCAACCGTTTATTTTCTGTCTGTCTGTTCATTCATTAAATGCATTTGCTCAGCCACCCACTCCGGCCGTCTTTGTGACACATGGGTAATAAATCCATGTTTATTATTAAAACGCCTATTCACACTGGAGTTACCGGTACCATACCGGTATAACTATCAATATGAAACTCAGACAAGAGCAAGTTTAGTACCGATACAGTTCAAATGAAGACAGGATTGGGACAACAATGGAATGTATGAGTCTGAGGCATGCCCACTACACAGAGTCTGAGGCATTGCATGTAATTACTATTACCAGAACTAATCTTACGTAACATACTTTTGTCTCATCCTCTCATGTTTTGTGCGTTGCTTGTTGATTAGGAACAACCAAAAACACAACGTACACACAGACATCAAGGCAAAACATACTGCTTGTGTAGGCAGCCATTTAAAAGAAAGTAACAGCGGTCACCCTTGGAAAAGAGGTTAACGCCCAAGTAAAGTCACCGGTATAATGACTGACATCGTATTGATACAAATGTAGACAGGTATATCACAGCAATATCGGTACTAGTGTTGAAATGTGAGCTAGGACAGAAAGTGGTATTGCATGGGTATATTCTAAACCAAAATACATTTTACCAGTATTGTACTGATACAACACGGCATAAATGTGGACCAAGCCAGGACTTGCATCATTACAAGGTGGCTTTTTTTGTGTGTTTTACATAAAAGAACCACAAATCTTAAAATGTAATTGCAGTCCAATCTAAGTGACTATGCAGTCTCAGGGTCTGTCTACTTTTTCACTGTTATCAAAACGGACACACAGACACACACAATGGCTGCTGGATTGCCTAATTCCTAGTTCCCTCATCTTTTTCGAGTGCATTTTGATGATGTAGTCCAACTTAGCTGAACTGACTACTCTCCCTCTCACTTAATTCATGGTAATGTATAAATCTAATGCCATGGTGCAATTGGAAATATTGGATTTTTTTACTCATTAGGCTACAGCCTCTGACATGGTGCTGAAGCAGCAGTCCCTACCCTAACCACGTGTAGTCAAACACCTGGTCTGCACGTAGCGTATACCAGGGGACACACAGGCTGAAGCCGTGGCTGGCGAATCTGTGGACTGAGTACAAAAAATAATAATATGGGAACACACTGTTGTACGATTTTATTTTTTTTGAAGGCCCAACTCACAAAGGTGGTGGGCTGAGGCACCCAGCATGGTCTACTCTACTTTTGTAGACAAAAATGACTACAAAAGATTTAGAAGTGAGTAGTTTTCGAGATTTACGATTATACTGTATTTACAATATAATCGTAAATCTCGAAAAACCACTCACTTCTAAATCTTTTGTAGTCATTTTTGTATTACTTTAGCATAAATCCATGTTAATTTGGATTCATATGTTGTTTTTTTCTGACTTTATGTGAACGAAAAGACACACATTTGCCCGTTTTCCCATTGGAAATAGTGATATTTTGAAAAATCACTGTCTTGGTCACAAAAGCAAAGTTTGTGGGGAATAATAGCCATTTTCTATACTTTTGAGGCATAAGCAATTAGGAAATAACACTTACTACCCAGGAACAAAAAAATAAATAAAATTAAATTGTTACACTGTGTTATTCTTGACTTAATATGACAAAAAAACCCTCTCATCAATTAAAAATATAATTCCCTTTCCTAACTTGTGTCTCACACAAAGTATATTGTCTAACTCTTTTCCTGTGACACTCAGAAATGACACATTTTGATTACCACACGTGCAGGCATACAGCCTGTCATGTCCTTGTGACTCTATCAGAGCGAGATGAGGGCAGACAGACTTTTCTAAAAGATACCTGCCACTAGTAACACATTCGTTTTTCTCATGACAAGAGTGTCAGTGATGGCTATCCACAGAGTGAAAGTGATTACTAAGTGTATTTTAAAATAGTAAAGTGGTCTAATGGAAATACAGTAGATATCATTATTTCACAGCAGCACAGTAATGCAAAGAAAAACTAGGTCAAAAGTAAAAAAAAAATAATAACATTTGCAGCTATTCATATTCCTTCAGCACTGCAGTTTAATGTGTTCAACCACACTGGAGGTGTCAAGTCCATGCATTAACACAGTAAGCACACTGTCTTTTTTGATGGCACATATGAAAGAAAAACACATTAGAAAAAGAATAAGGTAATGCTTGCTGGGCATGAAATCCATTTTCCAAAACATTGTCATGGGTATTTAACACTTTTAAAGAATAGAAAAGTGACTAAATTAGAATTGAACAGGAACAGCAGCTGAATATTTATGTTTTGTTCTTTTCTCATGGTTAAAGTTATGTGGATCACTTTACTTCATTATGAGTCAGTAGACATTATTTTAAAGTGGAAAATCATAGGAATAAAAGGTAATTCTTCTGGCAATCACTAAATTTGTAACCATTACTTTAAATTCATCTATAGGACAATATCCTAAATATGTAAACCTGCCTAACTCTGTGTTAGTGCAATATGTGATATGACTAGTTTGCTGACCAGGTCTGACCATAGCAGCATGTTAATGCAAATAGCCTGTATTTAGGGCTTCTATGTTTTGCTTTTTATTAATTCTGGTGCTTATTTTGAGCTATTTTCAAGTTTTATGTAAATCGTTATTTTTTTCGGGGCCTTCACTTTTTAAATACTGTGAAATTACTGTTTTCAGTTAAGGTATTTTCACATCAAGTGGTTGTGTCAAAGCATTAGTGCCAGCGTATTTTGATGCTGTCAAGTTTGTTTTCATACCAAAGCGTCAATTAATCTGAAGCCTTGTCACTGAACTCAACATTTTCCTTAAAGTACAGAATTATATTTGAGTCTTTCAGCACTAAGTACTGTAATATAAGTACTGTTTCAAGAAAACAAAATAATAACGTTCTGTGTTCTTTTGCTGAAAAAAAAATGTAATACAAATGGGAATATACAGTATAATGAATATTTAGTATATAAAATAAAATATAAGAACCAATAACTAAAGAAAATGGAGACAACTGATAATGCTTCATTTACTTATAAAAGACAAATGATTGTAAAGCTGTGGTTACCACCCTTTTACGAGAATGCATATTTTCACTAGAAGAGAACAGATATGACAACATTTTGTAAAAGCTGCATGAATACTATTTACAAAAAAAAACAAACATATAAAACAATTAGGAGGGGGGGCACCACAGACATCTTGACTACCAGAATATAACCCCCTCAGAGCAGTCCTTCTCTAGTATGTGTTGCCCATTACAAGCAATCAGTGAGTGTCAATTACTAGGCATAGCACTTTCCTTTATTATCTATGAAATCTAGACACTATTCTGGGCACTACAGCCTTTCATTTACTTTTATGGGTTTCAGTTTCAATTGACTTGAATAAGCTTAATGACCTGAGAAATTATTATGGAAAACAATAACTCTGAGTTTGACCTTTTTTGAAGTTACTAGCCAATTTATTGACTTTAAGAAAAAAAGCTCAAATTTAAATTTTACAGTGATAAAATAATGTGACCTTAGAACTTGGCTACCTGCAGAAGTTCCTTTGTTAAATCATTACAGTATTCATTATACATTATTAATGGAACTGCCTGGCACATTTTGAGCAAAATGGTCAGTACTTATTTCTGTTTTATGAGAATTACATCTGTGTTCACATTTAACCTTGAAAATGCAAGGTTAATAATGTTGAGAATATGAGGCTCTGTCTTTTCTATATTAAATTACTTTGCAATATCACACTTTCACAAACCTTACGTGCTTAGAAATGTGAACGCAAACATTGGGGGCATTAATACAAGAACAATTATCTGGTTTAAAATACTGACAAAACTTAAAAGACGACTTCAGTTAATATAAGCCAAATGGAGATCAGCTTGTTGTCTTGCAGCATTATTTTTGTTGGCAGTTTTTCAACTGGAAAGAGTTCCGCTGATCAGACGCAATTGGAAAGTTATGTAGTTTGTATAAGTGTTCTCGGTACAATTCATCTGTACAGCTAGTACATGACCTTGCCCAGCTGTTGGCTATGCTTCCGTCCGTTTCGTGGAGCGACGTGGAAACCAAGAACCATTTTCAGATGAAGGCAGTGTCCCGTTTATTGTTTCAGTCTCTCATAGGGCAAATAGCTAGGGCTCTCTTCAAAGCTGATTTCAGCCTTCTCAGAATATGATTTTAGCCATTCTTCAGAACATTGGCTCTTCCATGCCTTCCGTCAATTTGAGCACTTATGCTCCCATGACTTCAGAAACTTTGTTCAGAGCAGTTTAGCTTCCATTTCGTTCCTCCGAACTCCAAGCCACTTACTCTCAGCACGACTTTCTTTCTCTTGCCTGGAGCCCTGCTTCTCCTGTGGGGAGTTTGCTTAATGTGAGAAGCACCTATGGGAAGCATATCGTTTGAAAGTCGCACGGCTGCTTTTGTGATTCTCACTTCCACCCTGTGATTGGTCAATTTGTTTATTTTGCGCTGTGCCTGAGTCACATGGGGTGTTTTTCATTGGTTGTTCTCGTTCAGAGATGGTCACTTGTTCTCAATTGGTCTGCTGTTTCGCCCCCTGTTGGTTGGATTTATGAGATGGACTGTTTCCTGTCCGAGGTGTCAAAGCACCCAAAACTGTCTGGCTTGCCTTGTGCAAGATATTACTGGCACCAAATGATTTATTCCGTAACGGGGGAAGATAAAACACTTGTCCAGCAGTTAATTTATGACTCTTTTTAAAAGCATTCTTTGTCAGTGGGGAAGTTTGTGACCAGAAACCAAGTAGACACAGAGAATGGCTTGGGACCCCCCCCTCCCCCCCCATATATATTTCAATTCTGTTAATTTCATACACAGAATGATATTATAACCCACTCTGACGCTACACTACCAACTACAGTTAAAGGTGTATTAAATATTGTAAATGTGTTAATACACAAAAAAACAAGCATTTTGGAAAGTAACGAAAAACAATAATTTCATACAGAATATAAAAAGCAAAAGCCCCAGAAAAAAAGCATTAAGCACTGAAAAATGAGATTAATAATAACTGAAAAACAGAAGCCCTAATTATGTAATTTGAGAATACATAAAGTGATTTCATACTGTAGCTTTAACTATTATCATATGATTACTTCATTCTTATGGCCAGTTTTGAATTAGAGACAGGTGTCCCGAGCAGCAGGCAAGGGCACTTAACCAAAGACAAGGTCAATTATATAGCTGGAATGACTATAGGATATTAATGCTATTATAAATAGTTTTTTTTTATTTTTTTTTTTTTTTTTTTTCAGATTCAGTTTATATTACTACTACAAAATATATAATAATAATAATAATAATAATAATAATAATAATAATAATAATAATAATAATAATAATAATAATAATAATAATAATCTTACCAGTATAAGAAAACTGACAGCAGGGCAGCTTCAGACTGGAGAATCAAAAGTGCAAAACTCCTCAAGATTTCCCTAGAACAAAAACAAAACAATTATTTATTTTAAAGAATACCAAAGATAAAGCTAATAAAGCAGACCATATATATACTGTATAGAAAGCTCCTTTTGGGTCCTGAATATTATATATGTTTTTTTTATTTTACAATTAATAGTATTATTTTTTTCAAGTACAGCAATAAAGATATAAGAAAGTAAAAACACACCCAGAAATAAAACAAACATTTTAACTAATTGTTTTTGCTATTTCTAAACTTTATCTTACTTTCGCTTTGTAATTCAATGCATGGGAATGCATATTTTGATTAGACTACAAAATGTAAACAAAAGAACAATTTATCAGTCATGCTAATTATGTGTTCTACTACTGAACGTTAAGCTTTATCAATTCACCTTTCTCTATTTGTGTTACATTTCTTCCTCATACTCCATGGCTTAAAGGCACTATGCACCAAAAAGAGAACGCAAGGCAGGTTTTATACTTTGGTTTGGTTAGTAAACATATATGAACATGACAACTAAGCACTGGGGAAACTGTGCATATTACCATAAAGAACAATAAATCACAAAAATATAAGGTTACTGTTGGGGAAGCAAATATTGTAATTATTATTATTCATAACATATTTAGATTTCCAGTATATTTTGACATACAAGTTTTCTGGTAAAGATGAATTGCAAAAATGACTTAATTCATGCAATAAGTTTTCAACGTCTTCCAGAAAATATATTTGAAATAGTGTTTTGGAAAGAGTGTGTAGCCTACCATTTGCTTGTAGCTATCAACTACAGTTGAAACTATTAAATATTACCTGTAGCAACCACTTTCAAATACTTAATATATTTATGACTTATCAAAGTCACCCTCATATAGTAGCATCTTTCTATGAAGAACACTTTTACCTGGCTATTGATTTTTCACAAGTGGGTACTGTCCAATGTGTTAATTCACTTAGGGCTAGGTATACTAAGATGGGCCAGTCACAGCGCACACAGTAGACCCCCTCCCCCAGTGTGAAAGGGGCTTATTATTCAATAAAGGATCATAACCATGAATACAATTTAAGTTTTAGAGAGCTCCATATGGTCCAGGCAATTGAAAGATTATCGGTGTCTTAGTACAGTAATTTGAGCTATAACACAATACTACTACGAAACTAAAACACTATTACTTACACATTTTCACTACAAAGATTAAAGATTCAAAATGGTTCTTTCATTTTTTTAAACCAATAAAAAGCTTGGTTGTTTCCAACATGCTTTATACATGTAGTTTAATTTAAGTGTTTAATTAGTTTAGTGAGTTGAGGAAACGTAACACAAACCACCAAAGAAGCAATGTTAATGACACTATGTTCTCCTAATTTAAAATAAACATAAATTATAAATTATCACTAGGACACAAACACGCTTTGTGGCATTTCTTATATTTTTAAAGTTGTATTTTATGGTATTTTGAATTCCAGCCTGTACTGTAGTGTCTTGTTTTGAAACAAACTAATGCCCACTGGGAGTAACTAAAAAAAGAAAAAAAAAAGCCAAGCACATACGCCTCAGAGCTACAGTACTTCAATCAATATTATCCTTTGAGCACTCAACACAACTGTCTGAACATTGCTTGACTGCACCCAGGGTTAGGCTTACCATCACGGGCCAACAAGCTTTTTTCCTATTGGTCCTTTGACCTTTGGAACAGTAATTTTCCCTTTCCGCTTCAATTCTATGACAGAAAAAAATACAAAAAAAAAATGGAATAGCTATTTTAAGACCCATGTGACATTTAGATCAAATACTATAAAGGAAAGGAAAAAAAAAACTGTTAATTATTTTTTTTAAAAACTGAAACATAAATGGAAGTCCCTAATACCATAAGTTTGTGCAGATATATGTAACTGGCTCAATGGGTTCAAACAGACACAAAAAAACAACACCTTTCTGTGATTATGGTTGGTCACCACAGATCTTGCAGTTCTCTTTGCATCAGAAATCCCTGATATATTGCACAGGCATTGAAAATTATGTTTTTTAAATATATTGTAGCGTGCACTGGGAAGGCAGTAGCAGGGATGGTAGGTGACGTAATCACACACAGAGCATAAGCCCGATATACGCTTCTTGCAATGGAGCCGGCTCTTTTGTACAGCGGAATCATCGTACGCTATGTTTCAGTGCGAGAGGTCCCGGTTTCGTGCCCACCTCCACCTGTGTGTGGATTGCCTCACCCTGTGTGATCAAAATCTTCCTTCCCTTTTGTCAGCACAAACATGTTTAAGCATAGATACAGTATTAAGGGCTATTCACACTATAGCGTTTATTAACTGTGCTTTCTATGGTAAAAAATCTAACCCATGCAATTGAATACTACCTTTCACACTGGAGCATTATCGATGTGAACGAAAAATGTCGCAATCACCACCCTGTCCTGTCCTAAATTTGGATATAATCTGAAGGCTATATGGATCTGGTGCAAACTGCTGCATGACTCGGATGGAAGACGACGTGGTATCCGAGGATTGGAGGAGCAGATGGTATAATAGCGAGGGTATAATAGGGGGAGTAGTTTAAGTGATCTGTTCCTTGGTAAATGGTTAGTGTTTTAACCTACAAGGAGTCTGTGCGAACCGTGAGTTGTGTCTTTTAGTGTTAGTTAATTGTTGTCTGTTTTTAATAGACTACCAGTAACACGATCCGGAGCTGGAGCGAAAGCCAGCATAAACCCGGACATCACTTTCACTCCTGCAATTTCACGGAGAACTGTAAATACACCACAAGCACTTATATACATGCCACTGTACTCACTTCCATCATTTATTATTTACAGGTGTTCACCATAAGGCTCTGGACTAATTAAGTCAATAAACACCCTTGCACCTGGAAATCATTGTCCATCTGATTTTGTATCAGTTCTGCATTGCATCTGTAATCACTGACCACTTTTGCCACAACTATATATAGCCAATTATCATTAATATCATCCGTTGAGTTGCACTATGCAATGTTTTTTTTTTTTTTTTTTTTTTTTTTTTAATTTATTTATTTTTTTAATAGTTCCATTATTTTCTACTTGGAAATTAAAAAATAGCTCTACTTTGTGTTACAGAGGGGGGGTTACTGCCCAAGAGTGGTTCCTTTCTAAATTCTGACTGACAAAACATTTTAAGGAGCACATATTTATCAATTGATCATTGCTAGTTTCAAAGAACCTGGTTAGCACTAATCTCTGACCTGTTAATCCAAGATTACCGGTAATTGTGGCCTGTGTAACCAGCCTATAGTATATAGTCTTAAAATGTAATTAACTCCAAAAGGTTGTAAGATATAGTGTTATACATATTTTGCCCTTTAGAAACAATTTAAAGTAATTACCAGATATGTATATAGAACCTTTTTATCCACAAATGGCATATGAAAATGTAGTTATTGTCTCTGTGGCTGTAGCTGATAAATGGGACTTCATAATTCATTTTTGTTCTATAATCTTTTTCCTGCTGACATTCAAAGGTCATATTATTCTTTTAAAGGCAGGTACTTTTGTCACAGTTGTGCAGCTGACTGTATTTATTTTCCTCTCATAGGGAATGAATGATGAAGACATCAGACGCCTCACCCTTATGTAAATATAAATCATACATTTCTAGTGCGTACTGGGACCGTGCCTGTGCTGTAAGTAATGGTAGCTTTGGCTGGGTAGTAAAACCTTTGGGAGAGGAACAAGTCATGCTGCAATGAGCACGTCAAGAAGCAAGTTTAAGGCTCCTTGTTTTCATTGGTCTGATGTAATGCTGAAGGATTCCTTGCCATAAATTCTAAGAATTCACTGAGAGAAGATGGCTTCCACGATTCACTGCACTTGCAAATCATGTAGCTGTCAAGCATCACATTTTGCATGAAATGGGATTTGAAGTTAGTTAATCTTGATGGAGAACACCACCAGGTAGAGTAATAATGAACACATACAAGAATGTCCAAAACCAGGCCACAGGTTCATTCTTTGAAAGATGTGAGAGCTTTTATTAAGAAAAGTTAGTGTACCACACAGGAGAAACCTACTGACTTTTATTGTAACTTGCTATACACAAAGTAGATCAATCGTGTACCGTACTTCTGCACTTGACCCAATAGGAATTTATCATTTCCTAAACTCCTCTTGCATGTTCTTAATTTTATTTTTTGGTGGAAAGTCTCTACAGTAAAACCTCAATTATCGAAATGTATTGGGATTAGGGGTTGTCCGTAAAATTAAATTGTTCATCTAATTATATTGAAATTGCTTTCCCAATCAAGAAACCACAGAAATGCATCATACAATCATACTGCACTGTACTGTAAATACCACAGATTCAGGGCTAAATATCACATTTTCTATGACAACCTGACAGACGAGCACTGCACACAACAAAACAGGATAATCAAGGTTTTACACTAATATATTCTCTTAATTGGGATAATCTGTACAAATTGTTACATATTGCAACAAATGTATATATTCATATATTAGTTAATGTGTTGTGTCATTTGCTGGATCTGATTCCAAATCTCTTAAAAACTGCAACGAGAACCGCAGACAAAATACAAGTCATAAAGTATGAGTAAAAATAAGTACGTTTTCCAAGTGACACCTTTCTGTCAGTAACTCAGTCAATGTGTCTTACTTGGTTGCTAAAAGACATTTTGTTTCTTCCTTTTTTTTTTTACCAATAGCTGGTGTTATTGTGTTGCTGCAAGCTGCTTCCACTGTCACAGCAAATATCTCACATTGTTTTAATGAATATCTAAGACATGCTCCTCACAATATGTACCCTATAAATATTTTCTTTGCCTAATTGGCATATTGTATGTCCCTGGCAAATTCTATTTAAAAAAAAAAAAAAACACTTGTGTACTTCTGCCAGCTAATTCATTATTCACAGAACATTGGGTAACAAATACCGTTCTGAGTTGCATTTAACTACCCACAGTGCTAATGAGAGTCCATACCAAATTTCACCATAATTACAAGAGCAACTGCACGTTTTCTAGACATATCTTAAAAAAGGTAAATGTGACTGCATTTCAGAATTAAAACACAGCACCAATATCTCAAACATTATTAGTTACTTCGGTGTCGAGTATTTCTGTTTATTGCACTGGACAGGATGCGTACTGGCCCAATAAACCTTTACCCTCTGTTGAATGATGCACTCTCTTATCCTGACATTTGAGCAGCGCAAATGATGGCCCCTGAAAATCCGGTGCAGCAGCTTAAGTTCAGCCTCTTCTGCTTCACTCACTGATATTTCTGGATGACAACAGTAGAGCAACTAGAGCTATCCCTGCTTTAATCAAAGCTCCACAGTTCTCTCCAACGGCGCTAACCCGTTCCCCAAGAGATATCATAATCTACTCTGTAATGTGATCTTAATCATTTAAGTGTCACACTGGAATACTGGATAAGCCCGTCTTCAGCACTGATAAAAGTAGAAGTCACATTAGGCGCCTGCTAAAACATTAAATAAATGGTCTGGGTTCTACGTCTTAGAGAGACTAAAAAACACTTTTAAAATGCTTAATATCTCTATTGTTTTCATTAAATACTGGCGATTATAATGTTTTATCATGCAGACTCAACATTGTCTTTGTTCTCTTAATTTACACAGTAAAAGGACCTGCAATAAAGCACATGGACCATGAGTGGCGTGAAGAGCACAGTTTGTACTCTTCTCCACAAATCATTATGGAAGTAGGGTCAAACCACAGAAAGACAAAGATTTGAGTCAAAATGTAAAATGACTCACTAGAGGGTGTTAGATATAACTAAACACTAAGTTAACAAAGTTTATTTATTTATTTTTTTTTTACTTCAAATCAGCATTTGCATGTTTTTGTTTAATAACAAGGAAACAGTTTCACAACATTTTGCCCTAATAATTGTGAGTTCCTGTACAATATCTAATTTCAGCAGCAAATTATGAACAGAAGCATGCATACCCCAATTCATCATATACACATACAGTATTTGTTTTGTAAATCACTACTGAAAATATAATTTATAACTGTGTGATCAATTTTTCATATGAGGAAACAGAATCAAGTTTAATAATTGGGCATTGATATGATCATGAGCACACGAACATTTTAATGCAATGTGGTTTCTGGAATGTATTAGTGAAAAGAAAGTAATTCTGTACATGAAACATACACGCAAGACATACGAATAACCAGTAGTCTGTGCTGTTGTACCAGAAATCCTTACTGCTACAGCTGACCCACTTTAATTCATGATATAAATTATGCCTGCATACTCTGCTGCTAAGTCTTAGTAGCAGTATTGGGCTATTTTATTTGACAACAGATTTATATCAGCTACAGTTCTAGATGCACAGTTTTACACTTTCAATATAAAAGCTGCTCTTTTTTATAAGATTTGAAAATGAATTTAATTTTTCAGTCATTTTGTTTTAATCAGCATCACCCGTTGAGTGCAATACAAGATGCTACTGCACATTAGTCTTGTAGTTTTGAAAAGCAGAATTATTTTATCTGTTGTCTCAACCCAACATCAATGTACCAGGTGCAGTTATTAGACATTCCACACCTTTACAGATTCCAAGGCCCCTGGATGGTGGATGCAATATTAATCCTAAACACCTGGGGAACTGCTTTAATATAAGACCTGGCTTAGAATTTATTTGGGCCTGAGGTAGCTGAATCTGAGCTTGAGCGGAATTCCTGGGTTTGTTTTGTTTAATTTATGCAACACATGCCATAAACAGGGGCGATTTTGACAGAAATCATTATTTACAATCCCAAAATGTTACTTCCAGAAGTGAAAAATCTACTGCCAGAACTTTATTGCATGTTTATCAATCTAGTGCTTGACCTAGTTTTAAAACAAGGCAGCACAAACCGTATGGAAACAATAGAGCATACAGTATTTGCATTAACTCATAGATATTTATACATAGGGCTCAACATTGTCTTTGTTCTCTTAATTTATACAGTAAAAGGACTTGCAAAAGATCATGTGGACATTGATTGGCGTGAAGAGCACAGTTTGTACTCTTCTCCACAAATCATTATGGAAGTAGGGTCAAACCACAGAAAGACAAAGATTTGGGTCAAAATGTAAAATTACTCCCTAGAGGGTGTTAGATATAACTAAAAAACAACAAAAAAAACAATCAACTAACATGCTTTCAGTTATTCCTGTACGTTGGTCTCCTACAAATCTATACTCAAGGGCCACATATATCAAGGCAGGATTGTGCAGAAGACTAGAAAACAATTGTACTTGTTGTACATTCTTTTTTTAACTTTAGAAAATAATTTAGCCTTCTCTTGGATACAAAACAACTATGACTATTATTATTATTATTATTATTATTATTATTATTATTATTATTATTATTATTATTGTAGAAATATTGCATTTACAGTGCTCAGGCAAATACAATATGTAAATACAACAATGTACTTGTTGTGTAAACTTCACAGTTCAAAAACACTAACAACACCATAGTTCAGTTTTGGACTGGACATCCGGTTTTGTACCCTATACGGTCAGAACCACTGACCGGACAGCAAAAGTCTGGTTCTTTTGAATCTTGCTTACTCAGTATTCATTGCCCTTTGGGTATTTCCATTCTCGCTGAGCCAGTCCACTGTGCAAATGTTATTTTTTATTTTTTATTATCGGTCCTCTAAGCTTGAGAACTACACAACAATATATTCTGCTTTATTTTGCCATTCAATGCTTAGCGGGATCTGATTACTGAGCATCTATTATTAAAAGAAAATCCCCCCCCAGATTTGTTTTCATCAGCACAAGCCCAACCATGACCATGACAACCCCCCACCCCCCTACCCCAGCAGGTTTTGTGATTAGCACAAACCTGACCACGATACCCCCGCCCCAATCACTTCGCTCGTATTGTTGGTTTGGTCCGGTTTTGGAAAAATGGAAAGTTGTCAACCCCAAACACCATTGAAAGAACCTTTTTGAGAAACATCAGGTACATTCTTTATACCTCCCAAGGTCCAAGGATTAAAGCTTGTTTTAGAGTTCAAACAGTGATTGCTGTTTTAGTTTAGTGCTTATTGGAAGAGAAGCAGCCATCAAGTCCATGTGCCCCAGAGAAAACTTCAATTAAAATACATTTAATAATGAAATGTGGATAAGCCCTGAATTCCTAGCTACTTTTCCGAGAAAAATAATAAACTCTTAAAAAATGTTGAAGGTAAATTGGGATTGGATAAATAATTATTTAGGTTCCTTTTTTAAGCTCTTTTGGATGTTTGCTCTACATTGCATATTACAGAATCTGAAATAGCTGCAAGCAACAATCTTTGCCTAGTGACAAAACCACAAAGCCGTTATGAAGACTAGACTGTTGCCAAAACTAATGGTTAAACCAGGGTCACAGCTATAAAGTTGTGTGCTTTTAGAATACCAATTCCCAAATGTCCCTTCACTTTCAAATAGCATAAAGACACACAGCTGGAAGTTTGGCTTGATGGGCTCTCAAGAACAACAAGCTACCTCCAGCAGTTACAAATGAAACATGTACAGTCTAAAGCATGTAAGATTAGACATCATATTTTCATATGACATGTAACAATATTTAGTGATGTTAGATAGCAAATTCTGCAATGAACATAGAGAACCTCACAAAAATGCTTCAGGGTAGGGTGCTTTGTGTTGAGATATGATTTAGAACTGACTTCATTCTACTGTAGCATCTCAAAAAGCACTTTGGTTATATTGCTATACTCATTTTCAGTTACACCTATAATATATTATATTATATCATATTAATTATATGACTTGGAGTTCAGTGGAGCACCAGTGTTTTTTGTTTGTTTGATTTTTAATATATACTGTAGAATCTGTGTTCTTTTATGCTGAAGGTTTTTTTTTTTATGGACCTGGAATAAATCCCACAAAGTTGCCATACCCCTGGCAGAATGGGAAGTGAGCTTTTCTGGGTGGGACAAGTTGGCCAGCTCATAGATAACCCTGACTGTGTCTGCTATCCACTTGAACAACCGCTGCTTAGACATGGCTTTTCATCCTTTCAACTTAGTATGGCAGGGCTCGCACTGGGCAAAGCATAAGGAGTTGCCACTCTCTGTTACACTGGAAAGGAGGTGGATGGAGATCCTCCAATTCCACAGATGACATGGAATGGCGACATCATCTTTGGAGTGTAACCTTTGTCCTGGCCTCTGTAAAAATTAAGCAGGCTTTCACTATTGGGAATGCTTGCCTCTCACTTACCAGCTTTTTGGAGGTGACAGCAAGCAAGAAAGCCACTTTAAATGAAAAAAAATTCAGCATAGCTGAATGCAATGGCTCAAATGGAGACTTCACGAATGCATTACGCACCACGTTTAGCCTCCAGCGAGGAACAGTCCTTCATAGGTGTACGAAGCCGCCAAGCCCCTTTCAAAAAGTTCCCCGTCAGGATGTGAGCTCCTGAGGAGATGAGTCAATCTTGACATAGCAAGCTGAAATCGCTGCCAGACTGTGTCACAAGCTCTGCGAGCAGCTTTGTCATTTATTTTCGGGTCTTAGAGATAAATATCCATTCGGTAGTGGTTACATGTTATACTTGAATGGGAAAATTTTTTGTTTTGGTTGATGCTTCTGATTTTCTTTTGTTTCTAATTGTTTTAATGTTCTGTATCTGTTTCTGATTATCTTATAATAGTTCTGATTCTATTTTATCTGCCACTTCCTTGACCAGGTCTAAACAAAATCTAGGTTCTATGTTTTATATATATATATATATATATTATATATATATATATATATAACATTAATTACCAGTTACTTGTTAGTATGTAACTTTGGATTGCAAAAACAAAGAAAGGATTTGTCCAAGGGACATGTCTGAGGGGCATAATAAGGCACAGCAGACGAAGTAAATCGCTTGTGGAATCAGTAAAACAAACAATACAGTCTGGAGATTTTGTGTCCAGGACTGGATGACAGCCCATCAAACGTGATAAATAAATGCTATAAATCCTAGCCCACTGCAAAATGTTTGATCAGTTACAAGATGTTCAACATTTGATAAAGGTGTGTACAAATTGCAAACATAATCTAAGCAAAAAGATCTTCTCTCATCATGTAACTGATAAACAGAGATAGTTTTAAATAAAAATAAATACATTGTTTTGATTTAAGTTACTTGTTAGTTTTCTATTGTCAGTTTTGTGTGCCCATTACCTACCCTGTGCTAGTGTTTATTCTTTTGAAATCTGTGCCCCATCTTCAAAATCGTTAGTGCCGACATAAAAATGCGGGGCTAAACAAGGTCCCAAAATCGTTTCACAGGGCAAAGTCTGATTGTGCATGTTTGCGCCAACCTCACACCCCATAATCAGACGGTGTTAGTGCCTTGCCTTGTGATTAAAATTGGGCCCTTTGAGTATAACCTTTGGTTTTTAAAATATATTTCTAACATTTTCAATGACGCATTCTTGTTTTCTGACAATTTAGCTTCAGCAATTTAAACCTCCCCATTTAGATTGAGATCAAGGCAATCTCAATAGAACTGTACACCTTCTCTAAGAACCAGCTTCAAACACGGTTGAGCCTTATACATCTACAGCACGGGTTAAAAATCTGTTATTATCCACAAGGGGGAAACACTTTACGTAAATCAATAGGCTAATAATGTAAATGTCATTAGTAAATGTCAATCATTACGAATCCATACAAAATTAAGCACACATGGGTCAAAAAAGAAATTCTACATTAACCACCCATTAATTTTACTTTGCTAAAAGTCCTGTACCTTTCCAAACCAATGGGTCATATTATACATACTGGAAACTACAGAAAAAAAATACACCCTTGCCTCATACATTATGTAGAAGTACAGTCAGCACGACCTAATCGGGATACTGACAAATCGGGATTTCTGCTTAAATGGGATTCAACTCTGGAAGACCGTTCTTCCCAATGTTATTTATGTCATTTAATTGGGATACAGAATTTTCAAATGATGAATGGAGACAGGCTTGCGTA